>NW_017671767.1:185251-231464 GCF_001879085.1 Nicotiana attenuata
TCCCCCTTCTTCTTCTTCTTTCAGCGCCTCCCGTTCCTGCCCTCTCCCCCCCGCCCCCCTTCCAGCCCTCCGTTCTGCCCTTCTCCCCCCCTTCAGCCTCACGTTCTGCCCCCTTAGTTTTCAGACCGCTCGCTCCCCCCCCGCTCCCCCATAACATGGACACTTCACTTCTTCTAAAGTAAAAGCTTTAAAGGAGTGAAATTCCAATGATCATTGGTGTTAATTAACTTTATTTTTTCATAGTTTTTAAAGCCGCAAATTAACTGAAATTCCTTCGAAGTCAAACTGAATATTATGTTCTTTATTGAAACTAGCTAGGAAGAAGGGTCACACAATGGAGCTTCTTAAATTCTGTTTCCTCATTTCTCTATGACTAACAGAATGGCCCACTGTGGTGGATAGAGGGAGAGAAAACTCAAAGGTCCTATGTCGCCCCTCTCTCTACTCATGGGTGGAGGAGCATGACAGGTGGGTTATTGTTTTAAGAAGGTTGAGGGGGTGGGTTTTGAAGAAGGGAAGAGGGATTTTTCTTTTAACTTTCATTTTTAATTTTAATTTTTGTGCTTTTTTTATTTTATTTTTTTTTATTGAAATTAAAATTTTGTTAAATAATATTATTTTGGTAATATAATCTGATGTGGATTGCTGATTTGTCATCCATGGTCAACAAAGTGAGCATACACACGATTTTCGGGAGGTGTTTAAAAGTCTTGTTTTGATTAAGATGAAGTGTCCTGGATGAAACTTTATGGAGTGTAGGGACCGTTAAGGAATGACAAACCGGAACAAATACAAAGTAGTCTCCCTAGGCCTATTCTGCCTATTTTTTATACTATGTATTTTAGTTTTCCTCATTAATTCTTTATCTAATGTTTATAATTCTTTATTTTTGTATTTAAGAACTTTATAACAAAATATTTTTTCTTCTATTCTTTTAATTAATAAACTTTTTATATGAGAAAATTTTATTATATGTTTAATTATTTTACTATGTTGCTCAGAAAACTTTATATTATTACAATATTCTTATATTTGAGCTTTACTTATTGAGATTCGAGTTAGGTAATATTATCCTGTTGTATTTTAATCCGCTTATCACAAATAAAAATGATTTCTTATCTCAACTAAATTAAGTCTTATTTCTTCAACTTTTAAACCATGTTATTTCGTTGTTTGCATTATGCAATACTGGTCTACTACTAAATTAATTTGTTTTCACACTCTTACTTTATAGTAGAAAGTCAATTAATTGTGTTAAAATTCAATCGGTGTGAGAATGGTAGAAAAATGGTAAAAAGTATAAAAAATTAGGTTTTAGCTATGGCCAGAACAACCACAATAATTTTCTATTTTAAAAGTGTAATTTGACCATTCTATTTCTGATAGAGGTACAATAATTGTGATACACGTTAAGTACTACTTATTTACAAATATATCATGAAGTACGATGAAAAAAATCATATATATTATATTCTGGTAATATATTTATGTTACTCCTCGCGTTTTAAACCAATAGTAAATAAACAGTCTTACTCGTTATTATAGACAAAAGCAAACAAAAAAGCTGCATCACAAAGGCTTTGAGACAATACAAGACAACCGACAATGAGAATAGGTCATAGCTAAAAAGACGAAAAGTATACTCTCAATTTGAAATATCTTCTAGACATACTTATAACTATTTCCAAATCGATTGTTTCTTTTCGATTGGCATACACTAATGAGAAAATGACTACATGAGGACAATCAGATATATCATTATATATCACAAAAAAAACTCTCTTTTTACGTCATCCATTCCTGGTTCCTTGTGCTCCTATTTTTAAAGAACAAATGAACAATGTATCAAATGGATCCAATCAATTGACAGATAATACCACCAAAAGATTCATGGGTGTTCTTTAAAATTTTTAAGAGCTTGTAGCTATTACTATTTATTTGTAGATATTCTTTTGCTATATTCTTTACCCAAACAGGAAAGCCAGTTTGAAATGAAAAGTAATCAAAATAAAATGGTTAAGATGGTGTAATAAATATTAGACTGAAAATTTAAAAACAATAATTATTCTGTAATACATATAGCAAATATATATGATCCAATTATGAAGCAGAAAGCCTTCACTTTTATATCCACTTTGATGAACCTTACAATATTCAAATTCACCAAAAATCATGCTAATTGTTTTAAAAAAACCATGACGTACTGTTAGAAAACGAATGAATTAAACATTAAGAAACATATCATATAATGGTTACAGAATTTTTTCAAAGTTTCATAAATAGGAAATGAAGGACAATTTAACATACCGTTGCTTCAATGGGAAATGGGAATACAACAAAGATTGCACAAATTTTAGATGACATCTGCCTTATCCCAAAAAGAAGAGTATATATACATGAGTTTAAGCTCATTGCTCCCTAAAATTTCTTCCTAGAATATTCTACAGAATATCATATCCATATCATATATCATTTATATCAACAAATATAGATACACAATATATAATTACTATATTTACCACACTTACAAAATCATGTTTCAATAAAAGAAAATCCCAGCTCTCTACATATTCCACAATGAAGCATGAAGGAAAATCAATAAGATCCGTTAACGTTTTTTTATAGTATCATAATGCTTCTTTCAATTAAAACTTGATTTTTTAATATCAAACTCAAAAAATAATTTAATCTTTCGACTTCAAGATTTAAATTTTCAATTCAAAAACTTTAATCCTTCAAGTTAAATTCAAACTATTTTTTATTTCAATTTAAATATATTTTTTTATCTCAATTCATATTTTTATTATATTGTTTAATTGTTTATTAACTTTTACTTTTAATTTTTTCTTTTCACACCACTTGATGTGGTTGATTACCTTGTCTTAATACTTAATTAATTATCTAAATGTTTTGTTAATTCTCTTTTTATTAAGAATAATAGTCTAAAAGATACATAAAGAGATTGGTAGTTTAGGAGTCTTTTTTTTCTTAAAAAGCGTTTTCCAAAACATTTGCAAGATTCATTTTCAATAAATTTAAACCTTAATCCGATAAAGTTTTGCATTAACAAACATTTGGCATTCAATAATTTTAACTAAATCATATGTGTTTATTTAAAAAAATGTATTTAGATCTAAAGTAAATTCAAATAAAGAATTGTTTTAATAGCAAGGATTGTTGGATATGAACTATCGGTTTTGTCTAGGTTTAATATTATTTTCTTATATTATTTTCTCTAGTTAATGCTTATTTTATTCCTCTCTTTGAGGAAATCGTGAATATTTCATTTCCTTATGTTCTTTTCTCTAATTAATGCTTACTTTATTTTTCCACTTTAAAGGAAAACCATGGATATTATTTTTTCACATAATATTACTCTCCAATTAATGGTAATGTAAGTCACGTACAGCTCTAACAGTGCAATTTTTAATAGATTATTTTTCAATTATTAATTAGATACAACAAAGAATATTTAATTAATATTAGTTTTCCAATATTATACAAAATAGAATCCAACAAATTAGCATTCCATAAAAGTGTCAAGTGGCTTTGTTCTCATTACGCCACTTGGCATCACCGCATGCTTCACTACTCTCCTTGAAAGTTTCAAGTGGATATGAACTATTGGTTTTGTCTAGGTTTAATATTATTTTCTTATATTATTTTTCTCTAGTTTAATGCTTATTTTATTTCCTCTCTTTGAAGGAAATCGTGGAACTATTCATTTTCTTTATGTTCTTTTCTCTAATTAATGCTTACTTTATTTTCCCACTTTAAAGGAAAGAATGGATTATTATTTTTCACATAATATTCACTCCAATTATGGTTATGTAAGTCACGTACAGCTCTAACATTGCAATTTTTAATTGATATTTTTGTTTCAATTATTCATTAGATACAAAAAATATTAATTAATATTATTTATCCAATGTTATACAATAGAATCCAATAAATAGATTCATAAAAGAGTGTCAAGTGGCTTGTCTTCGTTACGCCACTTGGCATCACCGCATTGCTTCACTACTCTCCTTTTTAGTATAACTTAGTATAGTACCCGCACGGATGTGCGGACACTAATCATGTTCCAATATTTAAATTAATCTTTCTCTTCTTTGGAAAGGGAATACAACAAAGATTGCACAAATTTTAGATGAATCTGCCTTATTCCCAAAAAGAAGAGTATATATACATGAGTTTAAGCTCATGCTCCCTAAAATTTCTCCTAAGAATATTCTAAGAATATCATATCCATATAATATATCATTTATATCAACAAATATAGATACACAATATATAATTACTATATTTACACACTTACAAATCATGTTTCATAAAAGAAAATCCAGCTCTCTACATATTCCACAATGAAGCATGAAGGAAAATCAATAAGATCCGTTAATTTTTTTTTATAGTATCATAATGCTTCTTTCAATTAAAACTTGATTTTTTAATATCAACTCAAAAAATAATTTATCTTTCGATTCAAGATTTAAATTTTCAATTCAAAAACTTTAATCCTTCAAGTTAAATTCAAACTATTTTTTTTATCTCAATTTAAATATATTTTTATCTCAATTCAATATTTTTATTATATTGTTTAATTGTTTATTAACTTTTACTTTAATTTTTTCTTTTCACACCACTTGACGTGGTTGATTACCTTGTTATACTTAATTAATTATCTAAATGTTTTGTTTAATTCTCTTTTTATTAAGAATAATAGTCTAAAAGATACATAAGAGATATGGTAGTTTAGGAGTCTTTTTTTTCTTAAAAAGCGTTTTCCAAAACATTTGCAAGATTCATTTCAATAAATTTAAACCTTAATCCGATAAAGTTTGCATTAACAAACATTTGGCATTCAATAATTTAACTAAATCATATGTTTATTAAAAAAATGTATTTAGATCTAAAGTAAAATTCAAAATAAAGATTGTTTTAATAGCAAGGGATTGTTGGATATGAACTATCGGTTTTGTCTAGGTTTAATATTATTTTCTTATATTATTTTCTCTAGTTAATGCTTATTTTATTTCCTCTCTTTGAAGGAAATCGTGAACATTCATTTTCTTATGTTCTTTTCTCTAATTAATGCTTACTTTATTTTCCCACTTTAAAGGAAAGAATGGATATTATTTTTCACATAATATTACTCCAATTATGGTTATGTAAGTCACGTACAGCTCTAACATGCAATTTTTAATTGATATTTTTTCAATTATTCATTAGATACAAAAAAATATTAATTAATATTATTTTCCAATGTTATACAAATAGAATCCAATAAATAGATTCCATAAAAGTGTCAAGTGGCTTGTTCTCGTTACGCCACTTGGCATCACCGCATGCTTCACTACTCTCCTTTTAGTATAACTAGTATTAGTACCCGCACGGATGTGCGGACACTAATCATGTCCAATATTTAAATTATTTGGATTGTATGTAAATAATCTTAAAATTGACACTTTCTCAGTAAATATAGATAATCATTGGATATTAACTACATGAAAAAAATTAACAATTTCTTTTATTTTTCTTTTTTGATACCATTCTTGCCGGTGTCATTGGATCCTAAAAATAGTCAGGAAGCAAAATAATAACTCATATTTATGGCAAAACAATCAAATGTTGAGACAATGAATGACTTTAAGACTTAACTCTTTTACTACTACTTGAACTCTTATTTGGTGTGTTCATATCTCTTAAAAAATATTTCTTTCTTAAAATTTCAGTTTCTAAAACATTATTTTTCAATAATAATTAATTTTATAATAATGTAATTGAAAATATTTTTCTTAATTCAAAATTCATTTTAGTTGGCTATCTAAAAATATAAAAAGTTCTTTAGCTAGTGAATTTTTTTACTCCATTTTGATATTTGACATTAACCATGTTAAATATCTGAGTTATTTGAATTATATGTAAATAACCTTATCATTTAAACCTTCTAAATAATTATAGATAATCGTCGGATATTAATTAAGAAACACTACATGAAAAAAGACTAACATTTTCTCAATTCTCGTAGTGATAATTTTATTTTTGTACTATTCTCATAGGTGTCATTGGAACCTAAAAATAGCCACAAAGTGAAATAATAACTCATATTTATGGCAAAGCACAGAGGTTGACACGATATAAACGATTCTTTGATCACGACATGACTCTTATACTACGACTTGAACTCTTATTTGGTATGATCTTATCTTTCAAAAAATATTTCTATTTTGAAATTACAATTTATATATATATATATATATATATGTGTGTGTGTGTGTGTGTGTGTGTGTGTGTGTGTGTGTGTTATAATAATCATGATTATCTTTATAATGATGCAAGTGAAGATATTATCCTTAATATAAAATTTACTTTAATCGGCTACCTAAAAATTTAAATGATTCTTTGGTCGGATTTATTTCAGTATGACTCCACTTTAAGTTTATCGATATCTCTAGCCCCAGAATTTGAATTTTTAATACCCTATATATACAAAATGTTTGTTCTTTGAATCAATAAATGTTAAATTAGTTGATTATTATTATTATAAAACATTGCATATATTGTCTTAAAATTATCAAGTAGTTTATTTTTCGACACCATACTTGGCTTAACCTCAATGCAAACTACTCAAATTGCATTCCAATTCAAATTCGAATATCATATCAGTTTTCAATTAGTAATAGTGAATTTTTAAAAACGACACATAATGTAAATTAAAAAAAATATTCGACGATATCCTTATCTTATAATCTATGTATTTGAGTTGAAAAAAAAATATTTGAAATCGATGAGATTAACTTTCAAATTTTTTATACTCAACAAAGATGAAACATAAGAAGAAATTTGTTGTCATCTTTTATTTCTCGTTTTTAGATATTTCTAATATTTTTTTTCAATATTTATTTTCTTTTATCTTATTTTTTATGTCATTTTTTTCTTTTGTTACAAAAAATTAATTTATTTTATTATAAAAGGATGAGTTTTAATAAAAATTGTCTACATATGAACTTTAATTATATTTTTAGTCTTTGGTTGAAATTATTACATATTTTTCTTTTGGCTTTATCTAATCAGCCTAAATAGGTGCTCACCAACCACTTAAATTAAAAAATTGAGTGATGTGTAATTTATATATGATCCATATATAATATGTATATAATCGTGTGTTGTCGGTATATCATCTATTTATATTAGCTATAAAAAGTAAACAATAAATATGGCAAGATATTATGTAAATATTCAATAAGATTTCGGTTTTTTTAGTTTATCCATGATATAACTTCTATTATAATAATTTTAAAACTCTCTACTAATGTTAAAAAATATCTTATCTTTTTATTATCTTTGAATTAAAAAAAGTAAAGAGATTTTATTGAAATAATTTGTTTACATTTAAAAAAAATATTTCACGTCGTACCAATTTTTTCTTTATATATACTCTTTGTTACACTTAAAAGTCGCTATAGAAACTATCTATTAGAAACAGATTTATCTCTTGTTGACTTTGAAAAAAAAAAACCTTTCACATAATCCAATGATTCAAAACTAATATTCTTCAACGACAAAAATATTATAACCTTGCAATATTGGCTTGACTACAGCTAAACGAAGGGGTTTCGGCTTATACTCTTCAATTCCTTGAATGTGCTAAACTGAAATTAATGATATCAATTGTATAGCCAAAGTTTTATTATTTTTTTGATGTCTATTTATGAAATTGACTCTTCAAACAAATATTCTTCAAGAAGAAAAAAGAAACAACATTTTTTTTAATATTGACTGATTTTGTGATGTTTCTTTCTCCAGCATGTATGTTTACTTTATTATATATGTAAGTAAACTTTTATTTGGTTTTGTAAACTCTTTTTTGTTATTTAGATAAACATAGACGTGTACCCTATATATTTCATTTATTTTAAAAGAATTTTATTTTATTCAAATCTAGCCACAGTGTTTCAAAGAACTATACTTATAGGATTTTAAATGTGAAAGAGTTTTATAGTTATATGGAGTAATATTTTTTTATTTGCTAGAGGCGAAGTAGCATTTAAATAATTATAAAAAGTAACAAAAGTTCCTAACATGATTGCATATGATCATTAACTGAATTAAGTATGATAACGTGATAATAAAAGATAAATTTTATTTTTAATTTAAATTCGAATTTTAGAACTTTATCTATAAATTCAAAATTATCTTTTAATTCAAACTCCGTATATATATATATATATATATTATATTTGTATTTAACTAAAATAGTCAAATATAGAATAAAGTTACCATATACTGTTGACATTTATTAGCTTGCCACTTGGCTTAACCATAATGTCAATTATATATGATAACTTTTTTGCTTTAATATATATATATATATAGATATAGATATAAATATACAGATATATAGATTATAGTATAACATGTGTCTCGTCGGGGATGCTCTAGGTCATCTCTTGACGGGTTTGCCCACTAGACGGAGATATAATATCTCCGGCGGACGAATAGTTGACGAACTTTACCGTACAACATAATATAAAATATTAATATATTTTAATTAAATACATATCCTAAATAAATATTTGATGGTTAATTCTCCTTTTGATAAGAGAATGTGGTATTAAAGAAGGAAAATGTCGGTGCTTATTCTTTCTTTGATAGTATGATGTATGATGAAATCTTGTACAAGTAAAATACTAGTAGTACTGATTTGGC
Organism: Nicotiana attenuata; assembly: GCF_001879085.1. NCBI lineage: Eukaryota > Viridiplantae > Streptophyta > Magnoliopsida > Solanales > Solanaceae > Nicotiana > Nicotiana attenuata. The sequence goes on from NW_017671767.1 coordinate 193,961, forward strand.
CCACCTCCTGTACAATATCTCTTCATTTCTATCAGTACATCCAATTTAATGACACCTGTCCTGTTTCAGATCCAAGGGCCAAGGTTATCTAGATTAAACAACCCATTAACCATTGTTAAACTAAACTAAGGGTGTCTAACGGGCAGGTTTAACCGTAACCGGACCAGCCCAGACCGGTTAAAACCGGAATCGGCCCGGACCGGTACAAGGGGGCTGAGTTGGGCTGGGTTAAAGGGATAGGGGATTGGTCCGTCTACTTAAATTCTACCGGTTAACCGGATCGGTCAAACCCGGTCAATGATTTTTACTGTTCAACCGGCTAACCGGCCCGGACCGGTATACGGCTAGTTAATTTTTTTATTTTATTTTTTAATACTGTGCCTTATTTCTGACCGTTGGCAACGGTCTTCTGCCCTTATGGCCGTTGCCCAACGGTAGATTTTCACAAATAGCCCATTTTGGTTTTTTTTTTTAAATTAACACCCCTTTGAAAAACTATAAATACCCCCTCCCCTCTTCTTTTCTTCACTCATCTCTCATTTCTCAATCTCAATTCTCATATTCTCTCATTCTTCAATCTTCACCTAAAGTGCAATCAACTATTTGGCTCTTCTTTTTTTAGAATTCAATTTATTGTAGTATTTATTATTTGAAGTTTGAACAATTGAACTTCAAAATTGGAACAATTGGCGTTTCTTCGTGGTAGCATTGGAGTTATGAAGCCTCATCAAGTGCTCAATTTATTGCCGAATTTGGTGCACCCCCTCCAACTTTTTCTCTTATTTACTATTTTATTTGCATATTTAATTTTTGCTAGTAGTTAAATTTTTACAATATGTTTAATGCTGCAAAAAGAGTTTGCAATAAGGTTACTAATCGGGGAAATAAAAAAAGAGGTAGTACTTCTACTTCAGCATCTGGTAGTAATTTAAATGACTCTACACATATTCCGGAAATATTACCTGATAACAGTATAGATTATGAACAATTACAGGAAAATATCGTATAGAAGATAATGAATTAGAAATGGAAGATGAGATACCACTTACACCTAGTAGTGTTGGAGCTGGCAGCAGGAGTGGTGGTCGTGGTGCTAGTAGTAGACCACTTGTGGGCCCGACTACTAATCGGAGAAAAAGAAGTAAGGTTTGGAAATTTTTTGACGAAATAGAAGGTGTTGATAGAGTTAAATGCAAACTTTGTAATGATACTTTTAAACATAAGACTGGAGGACAATTAGGGGGGGACTGGGACACTTAGTAGACATATGAGAATTGAGCATCCTATAGAATGGGGCTCTGATTAGATGAAAATCAAGCAACTCTAAACCCTACTACTGGAGGACTTATGAAATGTAATAAAATGAAGGATCGTGAGGAGTTAGCAAAATTGATTGCTTTGGGTTGTCTACCTTTTTCTTTTGCTTCATCATCATATCTTATTATATATATTCAAAGGATTAATAATTTTTTATTTAAAGGTATCCATGGAAGTACTTGTAGATCTGATATCTTTAGACTTCATGCACACTATCAAACATACATATGTTATTTATTTAGCCACCTTCCTTGTAGAGTTTCTCTAACTTCTGATATTGGCCATGCTGTTAATGGAAATGATTATTTGACAATTGCATGTCATTGGATAGATGATAATTATTGTATGCAAAAACGTGTTATCACTTTTTAATATGATGAAGATCAGAGTCATACTGTTGTGTTTATAAGTACTACTATTTGTGAAGTTGTTGAATTTTATAATCTCAAGCAAAAAGTATTTTGTATGTCTTTTTGATAATGCTTCTAACAATAATGCCGCAATTTCAATATTAAAACTGCATTTGCAACCACCACTTGCCGAATTTTTCATGTTAGGTGTGCATGTCATGTTTATAATTTAATTGTTAAAAGTGGCCTTGATTTATTTTCAACTGAGATTACTCATGTTAGAAGAGCAGTTGGTGTTATTCAAGAAAATAATAGACAATCTAGAATTAGGGAATTTAAGAATAAGTTTACCGAGTATAACCTTAAACCCAGATTCATGCCAGATGAAATTGTTACTAGATGGAATTATACATATATATTTTTTAAATGTTGCTACAAATATAGATTCCCAATAACTGAAGTTGCTAATGCGCATTGTACTGATCCAAACCGTAAGTTAACAACTACTACTTGGGAGGTCATTAATGATGTTGTTAAATTTTTACATAAATTTTATACAACTACTATCTAGTTTTCTGGAGCATATTACCCTACTGTTACTATGGCATTAGTACATATAGCTGAAATTTCTTTTCTACTCTTTGAATTTAAGAAGAAAGAAAAATATAGGGATGTTGTTGAACAAATGCAAGCAAAATTCAAAAAATATTTCTTTCCAATTCCTCCGATTTACTTAATTGGTGCTGTTTTAAATCCTTCTATTAAGATGTTTGATTGTCACCAATTAATGAATGCTTTATATACTTATATGGAGATTGGACCAACTGAAACCCCAGATATATATATGCTTGTATGAACAAGCTAAATGATTCTGTCACGACCCAACTTTCCCTCCGTTTGGGTATCGTGATGGCACCTAGTCTTTAGGGACTAGGTAAGCCTAACTCATGCTGAAATACCACAATAATAAATGAAATTTAACATTCTTGAAGCAGAAATCTCTACAAAATTTAAAATTTCCAAAATACGGTAGTACAAGTCATAAGCTCTACAGAGTTTCGATACAACTTCTAAACACATCGTATGGAAGTAAGTACAACAGTGTGAATATAAAATAGGAAGGTGACTCCGAATCCTGCAAACGCAACAGCAGGGCTACCTTGAGTCTCCTCGGCAAGAATCCGCACAGCTACTAGCGAACAATACCTGGATCTGCACAAAAAAAATGTGCAGAAGTGTAGTATGAGCACACCATAGCGGTGCCCAGTAAGTATCAAGACTAACCTCGGTGGAGTAGTGATGAGGAACAGTCAAGACACCTACTGGTCTAATATACAGAACATGTTGTTTATATAGAGACTACGCGGTACGGCTAACAATACGGTAATTAAAATAACGAAAGAAAAAATCAATTACTTAGCGGAACAATATAAGGAAAACACGGAAGGTAAGCGAGAATACAACCCAAATCCAAAATTACAATTACAGTAAGGACAAGTCATAACTCAACAACTCCGATAGTTCTCACCTTGAGTCTTAACCAACAAGCGTCAATCAAATAGTCAAACCCTCAAGCGATAAAAATGTTTCGGCATATACTTCATTCAAATAAATGTTCTTTTCAAAAATATTTTCTTCAAAATAATTGCCTTTCGAGTATAATCTTTTCAAATAGATAACCTTCGCCTATCAATCACTCTGTGACACCCCATCTCAAAATAATACAATACGGGTCTCAATACCTGAACCCTAACACTTGGCATCCTGTGCGCTCATCACACCTCCTAATCATACTGACAACTCACGTGCCCAAAAGAGTCATTCCCACAGGAAGGCAAATAGCAACGGTGTGCATCTATACTCAGAAATCTCAAGGAGCCTCCTATCTGATAAGGGTGATTAACCAGAAATCTAAGATATAATCATAAAATATAGTTGGAAATCGATTAGAGACACTTACCAAATGATTTGGCATGAAAAGCTTCTCTCAGAATCACCCACTCTCGGAGTTAGGGTTCAAAAATATGAAAAATGAGCAAAAACTCGGAATACTCAGCTTTTAGCAGGCTGTAGATGTCGCATTTGCGACACTAGGTTCGCAAATGCGAACTCGCAAAAGCGAAGAATACTTCACAAATGCGAAGCATGAAGAATCCTGTCTCCATCACAATTGCGAGTCCATCCCTTAGCAGCCCAGCTTCGCAAATGCGTGGCTGCCTCGCAATTGCGATAGTCGCATTTGCGACATAAACATCGCAAATGTGATGACACCAGTACCAGAAATGAAAGACTATGAAAAGTTATTCCAAAACCAACCCGGAACTCACCCGAGCCCTTGGGGCTCCAACCCAAATATGCACACAAGTCTAAAAACACCTCACTAACTCGCTCGCACACTCAAATCGTTAATATAACTTCTAAAACCATGAATCGGATGCCAAAACGCATGAAAAATCACCATAAACTTCTAGAATTGCAACCACGCGCCCGAACCATACCAAATCAACTCCAAACGACACCAAATTTTGCAGGCAAGTCCCAAATGACATAACGGAGCTGCTCCAACTCTCGGAATCGCATTCTGACCCCGATATCACAAAAGTCAACTATGGGTCAAACTTCTCAATTTTTCAAACTTCAACTTTTTCCAATTTTCGCCGAAATGCCTCAAATTGCCCTACGGACCTCCAAATCTGAATTCGGACGCGCGCGTAAGTCCAAAATCACCATACAAAGCTGTTGGAATCATCAAAAATTCATTCTGCGGCCTTTTACTCAAAAGTCAAATCTCGGTCAAATTCTCACCGTTTAAACTTCCAAAACTAGTTCCTTTATTCCAATTTGACTCTGAATCATCCGTTAGCTCAATTCAACCATGCACGCAAGTCGATACACATAATATGAAGTTGTTCAAAACCTTATGCCTCAGAATGAAGCTTAAATTCTCAAAACGACCGGCCGGGTCTTTATATCCTCCCCCTCTTAAAACAAACGCTCGTCCTCGAACGTGCTAAGATTCGCCTCGAAGTCCTCAAATCACTGAATGCACACTCCAAACATACACCCACGGGTGATCCCATATCACCCCAATCCACATAAACCTGACGACACCATCTCAACTGAAATTTAGCCTTTTCTACCAATACCAATAAGTCTTAGAGCCAAAATTCTCACCTACCATTCATTTCCAAGAGACCTGATTCTAAATCCATATCCGGTAACAGTCTCGACCAGCTGCATCAACTCGTGCCAATACCCATAGAGTACAACCACACAACATGACACATCACACATAGGCCCACAATAACATTTCTGATAACAATATCTGCCCGAATCAAATCCAGCATCGGCCATAAGCCTCATATCCAATAGGAACCCGTTTCAAACCTCCACAACACTGACGATGATGGAAGAACACGAAGACCTCATAACCAAACACCCAAATCAACTAGCCACAACCAACCCCACTAGACACATACCCCACAAGCTAAAATTTAAGAAACACAGAAGGAAAATGACTGAATATGAAAGGAGAAACACATAGGAGAACTATCAAATAAGCCCGACAGGTATAACTCTCTATCAGTACCAACCTACAAAGTAACACAACAAGAAAAAAATTAAAGCATATGAACAATTCACAAGGATCTCATACTGGTATAACTTCCACCGCGGTACACAGCCCGGTTCAAATACATCAAATCACATGAAATCATGAGGGTCTTACCCTCATCTCTGAATCACAAGTAGGATATACATCAAACCAGCTGGAAACTTTCACTAGACCAATTTCCGTCACAAATTACAACAAGTACTGGCTCCCATACCGGTGGAGCATAAAAATCATAGCTCGTAGCCAAAAATACTCAGAAATCACATCAAGCCTACCGAATGGACAATAGGAATTTACTACTAGTCTCATGACTCTCGATAATGAATAAAAACTGATAATAGACACGGCTATCACTCATAGAACCTTCCAACATGGTAACACATAAACAGAGTACAAATCATGAAACGCACCCATAAGTGGAGCAACAAATCGGGGAACTCACCTCGATAGACAGAACTGCAATGAACTACTGATGGTGCTCCTCTATAACAAATCAAAATTCATACCTGAATGACATCATCTAGAGCAACGGTCTTCTACTATATGAAACATATCAACGGGTCGGGCCTTCCCCCTCTTGGGCCCTCTACTCACCTGAATACCTTGCTGTGACACATCTGCCTGAAATCTGGGAGATCTCTCACCATATGGCTAGTATCTCCACACTCAAAGCAACCCCTCTACTGACGTGGCTGTGGGAACTGTGTGGTACGGTCACTCTGTGACCCAAGAACACCTGAATCATTGTGAAGCCTGAAGCGCAAACTGAACAGGCTGACCCACGAAACCTCCACCATGCCGCACCCTGCCTCCAGAATAAGAGCCAGCAGATCTCTCTGGTCCACGAGGCCACCTCGCCTCCCTCTACTCTCTCTCTCCTGATCTCGTTTGTCCTCTCGCTCCCGGTCCCACATGCCCTCTAACCTGCAAGCGATCCCTACCACCAGCTGAAACAAAACACCTGACTCCAACTCTCGAGCCATGCCGAACCGAATATCATGGCTGAGCCCCTCAATGAATCCACGGACTCGCTCTCTAACTGTAGTGACCAAGGCAGGTGCATGTTTGGCCAAATCGATGAATCTGATGGCATAATCTAATACTGACACGATGCCCTGACGCGGCTGCTCAAACTCTGTGCGCCATGCATCCCGAAGTGACTGAGGTACAAACTCTCTCAAAACCCAACTCATATGCCCGCCACCACTGATAAGTCGCTCCCTTAACCTGGAATGTAGTAATAGCAACCCCACTCGTCTCAACAATACCCATACTACTGATAATGCGGTGGCACTCCCCTATGAAACCCATTGTGCTCTCTTAAGCCAGACCGCTGAATGTAGGAGGGTCACATTTTCTTAAACCTTGCAAATCTAAGTTACTCTTACGCGGATGCTGCTGCCCTGACCATGGGCTGAACTGGAACCACAAATTGTGCCGCCATGACACCTGGGACCTGACTAACGGAAACTCGCTGCTCTGAGTATGGTCTAGCTGCGGCACATACTCCTCGTCATCCTTTGCCTCTGCCTCTAGCGATACCTGTTCCGGAAGTAGCGCCATCGATAACCGCAGCTCGTGTCCTCATCGTCGGTGAGAGAGTGGAAGGATAAAAGTTCAAACTCCAAGATCAATAAGCTCGCACAATAAGAATGAAAGAAGTGAGATTGTCCTAATAGTTCCGTAGCCTCTCGAAGATAAGTACAGACGTCTCCATACCGATCCGCAAGACTCTACTAAACTCGCTTACGACTCGTAGCACCTATGAACCTAGAACTCTGATACCAACTTGTCACGACCCAACTTTCCCTCCGTTTGGGTATCGTGATGACACCTAGTCTTAGGGACTAGGTAAGCCTAACTCATGCGAAATACCACAATAATAAATAAAATTTAACAGTCTTGAAGCAGAAATCTCTACAAAATTTAAAATTCCCAAAACCTGGTAGTACAAGTCATATGCTCTACAGAGTTTTGCTACAACATCTAAACATAACCGTATGGAAGTAAGTACAACAGTGTTAGTATAAAATAGGAAGGTGACTCCGAAGCCTGCGAACGCAGCAGCAGGGCTACCTTGAGTCTCCTCGACAAGAATCCGCACAGCTACTAGCGAACAATACCTGGATCTGCACAAAAAGAAATGTGCAAAAGTGTAGTATGAGCACACCACAATGGTGCCCAGTAAGTATCAAAGCTAACCTCGGTGGAGTAGTGATGAGGAACAGTCAAGACACCTACTGGTCTAATATACAGAACATGTTGTTTATATAGAGACTGCACGGTACGGCTAACAATATAGTAATTAAAATAAGGAAAGAAAACATCAATTACTTAGCAGAACGACATAAGGAAAACACGGAAGGTAAGCGAAAATACAACCCAAATCCGAAAAGTCATAACTCAACAACTCCGATAGTTCTCACCTTGAGTCTTAACCAACAAGCGTCAATCAAATAGTCAAACCCTCAAGCGATAAAAATGTTTCGACATATACTTCATTCAAATAAATGTTCTTTTCAAAAAGAGTTCCTTCAAAATAATTGCCTTTCGAATATAATCTTTTCAAATAGATAACCTTCACCTATCAGTCACTGTGTGACACCTCATCTCATAATCAAACAATACGGGTCTCAATACCTGAACCCTAACACTTGGCATCCTGTGCCTTCATCACACCTCCTAATCATACTGACAACTCACGTGCCCAAAAGAGTCATTCCCACAGGAAGGCAAACAGCAACGATGTGCGTCTATACTCAGAAATCTCAAGGATCCTCTTGTCTCATAAGGGTGATTAACCATGTGTATGCTTGTGCAAGTGTCCTAACATAGTTCATAACAACTAGTAAGTATAAGGAATAGAATGGACAACACCTAAAATGTTTACAGAGGGATAGGATCAATGAAACATCAGCTCAGAACGCAATGATTTTTAACAGAGGATCTCCCAGGTTATCGTACCGTAGTCCCAAATGTAAATACTCGGGGATCTCCCAGTATCCTCAATATATATATGTGCTGGGGAGTTCTCGGTATCTCGAGGATCTCTTAGTATCCTCAATATATGTGCTAGGAATCTCTCGGTATCCCGAGGATCTCTTAGTATCCTCAATATGTGTGTACAGGGAAATCTCCCGGGTGCGGTCCCGTAGTCCCAAAAGTAAATATGCAGAGGATCTCCCGGGATGTCGTCCCGTAGTACCAAATATAAATATCCAGTGGATCTCCCGGGTGTCGTCCCGTAGTCCATCTCATAATGCGCAGGGAAATCTCCCGGGTGCAGACCCGTAGTCCCAAAAGTAAACATGCAGGGGTATCTTGATCGCTGCCGAATCAACACTACACTAAGGTAGGAAGAGCGGGTTGCAACAGCTTTTACCCGATAGTGGATCGGGATCGATTTTCCACAAGGAGCTAGAGGGGGAGCTATATTATCTGCTTAGTCTAGAAATGTGGTTGTGCTTCTAATATCACTTCTGTAACGACCCGACCGGATGTTTTGAGCTCTAGCGCGTCGTTCAGCGGTTTGAGGCCATGAGCAGCTTCATTTCAGGCATTATGACTTGTACGCATGGTCGGAATTGAATTTCGGGAAGTCCGGAGTTGATTTGAAAAGAGAATTCTCATCTTCACCATATTATTATTGGACCACTAGTAAGTGTCGAAGTTGACCATCTCGTCTCTACTTCTTCGAGGTTAGACGGGATATTCATTGAGTACACGTTGTTTTCGTACTCATACTACACTTCTGTGCATTTTTGATGCACAGGTATATGTAACTCTAGCGGCCTACTGGGCGTAGCAGCACAGATGATTCTAGGACTAGGTGAGTGGCATTATTCGAGGCGGTCCACAGCTAGTATAGTCCCTTCCAGTATATTGTATTTATTTCCTGTCCACTGTATTCTGGACGAATGTTGTATCTTATTCCCTTATCAGTCGATGCTCATGCACTTGTGACACCGGGTTCTAGGATGGTTTGAAATATTTTGTACTAATTGCTTATTATTTAATTTGAATCGAAGCAGTTATCTTTTCATTTTATGAAAAATTGAAGGAAAATCTTAGTTTTCAAGATTGTTAAAAATGAGAACTTCATCAAATAATTTGGCTTGGCTTGCCTGACAGCAGTGTCCGGCGCCATCACGACCCTTAGTGGATTTTGGGTCGTGACAACATGGTATCAGAGCACTAGGTTCCTAGGGTCTCACGAGTCATGAGCAAGTCTAGTAGAGTCTCGCGGATCGGTACGGAGACGTCTGTACTTATCCTCGGGAGGCTGCAAGGCTGTTAGGAGTACTTCCCTTCTTGATTCCTCATCATGCGATTTGATTCCTGTGAGGCTTATGCCTTTGTTTCCTTCCTACTCAATCTTACGCGACGCAAAGCGCTTGCTATTCATCGAGAATTAAAGAATTTTAATGATATTATGAATGTGGTGCGGGATATTTCTCCCGATATAGTCGTCTGAGCTATTATCGTCGCCTTGTGGAAGGATATTTTATTGTTTCAGCCGAGTAACGGTACTTCTGAGGGCTCTGAGGCTAGGCACAAGTTGCGATGATGCTTATGAACGATTGTTCCGCAGTAGTGATATGATGGTAGGATGTTGCCCACATGTCGGGGCAGTGAATGACTTGAAGGGAGGTTTACTCAGTGCATGATATAGGGATTCGGTATTTTATTCCCGGTAAGGGAAGGGCAATCGGACTAAGAACGTGCAGATTTGCGATGATGGGGTAACGAGGCTTGGTATTTGTAAGCGTGGAGGAATTCTCATTTGTGATGAGGTGTCATTGTCCTTGATGAATGTACTAAGCTCGCCGGTGTTATGACTTTCTACAATTCGCCTTTGGGGCAAGCTTTTGGGAGATAGTATCGAAAGTGTGGCTGTTAGATATCGCGAGGTAAGGTGGTTCAGGATTGAATCGGCAATTCTAAGATAGATTTTATTTAAGGCAATAATTGAGCAGCAAAGTATGAGGAAAGACATGGGGGAAGTGTCAGGGCGAGTATAAGAGGCCAAGGGTCGAGTGATCGATTAAGGGGATGAGTTTCGCCAAAGTGGGAGAGTGGCGGTGTTGCATATGGGCTTTGCAGTAGGATGACCACGTGCCATAAGGAGAGTTTGGAGTGATTTGAGAATGTTAGTGATTGATGATTGGGGTCTACGGATTTAATTTGAAGTATGGGCTATTATGCGGCAAGAGATTTGATACAACGAAAAGGAGCTGCCTAAAAAAAAGAAGGATGCAGCATAACTTCGAATTGGAAGGTTGTTGCCGCACATTTAAGTGATGTCCACGAGGGATGAATGGACTTGTGCAGCTAGAGAGTGAGCTCGGACTCAGGATGGGTCATTGATGTCACAGTGATTGTATCCCGTGCAGTAGCATTGGAAGATGTCGGGAAGTGATTTCCACAGGTGGGTTATTCCCTGTGAGCAGGTTAGCGGTCGCGAGGTTGGCGAAGCTCTGCGAAGAATTCTATTGGTTATGCAGCGAAGAGATCAGTCGTGCGAATGTGGTAGATGATTCAGAGTATAAAAATGGGGTTTTACGGAAAGAATCCGAGAATTTAGGCGGATGATTGCGCAAGGTTATGTCAATGAGAGCTAAGGAATCTTGGTGAATTCCAGAGTTGTGAAATAGTGGCTTCAAGCTAAATGGGAGAGTCCCACCGTCTATGATTGAGTTGCATGCTTAACTACTTGCGAAGTTTCTAGTGATTAGCATATTAATGGGTTATTTCAGCTACGGGAAGAGAACATAAGTGGTAATTTGAGCAAAGGAATTAGTAAAGGTGTGCTATCGTTGGCCTTATTGGCCCATGTTCAGACTTGAGAGTGATTCCGTCGGGTGCTCCGTCGAGAGGGTATGCTTGTGCTAGAAGAATTATGGAGTTGATTATATTTAGGCCAAGTCAGAGCGGGCGGCTCTCAGCAACGACCCTAGTGGATTCAAAGAGGTAAAGTGTGGTGCCTAATGGTTTCGAGCCTATAGGTACGGTTAAGAACCAAGCTTGGTAGCAGCCTATGAGAAGAGGCACAGAATGTTCTATGATGTTTTGACTTGCGATGTGGCGATTGGGAGGTACGAAATGGTTCATGGGATTTGAGACAGCATGGTCTCGTGACTCAGGGTCACTCGGTTTGAGTGCAGATGGAGTGTGTTAAGTGTTGAATGGGGTTATCATTGTTTCCATGGCAATCAAGGACAAATTGGAAGGAAAGGGATTGTTTAGCCATAGTCGAATTGGCATGTTGCTGGTAATGATTAGTTCTTTCAGCGTGATCAAGTTATGCAAGTGAATTGAGACGGTGCGTGTGAGACTTGTCGGCCACCGTAATTAATGTTGTTCAGAAGCATTATTCTGTTATGGCCTGTTATGTGTAGGCGGATCCCGGAAGGGCTATGGTGGCTTAGACCACTACTTAGATGTTTGCCTATACTACGGTTATGAGAATTTACCTGTGTGCGGCTATGGTTCTCCTGAAGTGAGTCTAGAAGAAGGTTTTTATATGATGAAGTGTTAACCTATTAGTGGTTCCGGAGTTATGATGAGAATCGTGTTCTATTGCATGTTGGCATGATGGGTGCAGCGAGTGGTATAGAATTTGAAGTAAAGATGAAGGTAACAGCTCGGTGTGGACAAGGATGTCACAATCTCGGATGAGCAGGAAAGGAGTTTTGGTGTTTAAGGTAAGTTGGTATTGTCTTCAGCGTCACCTGAGATCGGTGTTTTGGTTAAATAGGCTTTGCATCCTGGTTAATGATTCTTGATTGTTTTTCAGCGTTAGTGCAGCCGGTGGTTTGGATGTGTGGACCCGTTATTCATTTCAGAAGGTTGTGGGAGCGTGTCCCACAGGAAGATTGTATAAGTGTGACATGTAGTCACTTGATTGATTAAAGATTTAAACCAAGTATGAGGATTGTGGTAATATCATTAATTCGAGAATTTATGCCTGGAGGGCACTTTGTTTATTGGGTTATGTACTATGGAGGTTCGCTCCGGTTATGATGGTTGTTCTTATGCGTTATGAAAGAAAGGAGAGTTATTATGAGCCTTGGAACGGTTATTAGCCTAGTCAGTGCGACCAGAATCATCTTGAGGTCGGTGGATGGACTCAAATGTGAATATGGACTCTATATCAGGCCAAACATGTTCATTTCAGTAATGCGCTCCTTATGGGGGGAGTGGTCAAGGTGTAATTTCATTGTCGGATATATCAAGTAGTGATACATTGCGCCGCGTGAGTTGTGAGATGGCTTGAGAATTGCTTATGTGTTGAGGATCCACGTGGAAATGAAGTTATATGAGCCAAATGGCTCTTGAGATTCAGATTGTATATCGCACCTCAGTTGTGCTTGGGTTTTATAGCTTATAGTGCTATATGTCCCCTCAGGGATGGTATTATGCACTTAGCGTGCTTGTGACCGAAATTTGGTATTTTATTGTAATGAGTAAATTTAGCTCGATGTGTATCTCCTTATGTAAGATCTATGTGTGGATCGGGTGGCATGCCGCCATGGGTACATTATTTGGATCGGGTTGCGCGCCGCAATAGTGTGATGTTGAGTATACTTTTCTATCTGCTATTTTTGTATGCCTTGCTTCCTATTTTCTAAGGAAAGTCCGTATTAGTGCGTGAGTTAGGTAATTCCTTCCAGAGTTCATTTTTCCTTTTGTATCACGTTCGAATTGGTAGCCTATTGGCACATTGTAGCATCATATGGGACTTTTGGTCATGTCGGGGTGGCTTATTGCCTGAACAGTTCGTACTGGGTGAGACGAGATCATTGGATTCATGATCAGTGCAATCTAACTGTATGGAATATATTAAGGAGCAAAGATCATTATTTGGTTCAGAATGTGGTAATGTTTCTCGCCAGAAGTATAGACTCAATGATTGGTTGACTCGGCAGTTGATTATGAATTTCTGCACATCTCTTCCGTTGTGGCGGCAGTGTAAGAGTTAGAGTAAGACCTGTGTATGTCATGGGGTGCAATGGGAGCATCAGATTCGTGGAATTTTGACTAAGTTTATCAGAAAAAGTTATTATGGTCCGGTGAGTAAAGTGATACCAGGTGTGAATACAACAAAGTTATGCAGCCATGTTTGAGTACAACGTGTAGTGATTGATACGGTGATCGTATGTTGGAAACAGGTCGGGCATAGAATTTCGGATGTTGGAATTGGGCTCTAAGGCTTATTTGCTTGAACAAAAGGGAATATCTTCAGAATTTATCGAGCTAATGTGCTCAACAGAGTTGTGGTAGCACGGGAAGGTGCGTGAGGTGTTAAACAGCGATTTCAGACTACTTCAGTGTGGTTCTCAACACGTTCGAGGACGAACGTATGTTTAAGTGGGAGAGAATGTAACGACCCACCGGTCGTTTTGAGCTCTAGCGCGTCGTTCAGCGGTTTGAGGCCATGAGCAGCTTCATTTCAGGCATTATGAATTGTACGCGTGGTCGGAATTGAATTTCGGGAAGTCCGGAGTTGATTTGAAAAGAGAATTCTCATTTCGGAAGCTCAAAGTTGGAAGAATTGACTAGGATTGGATTTTTGAGTAAAGGACCTCGGAATTGGGATATGAAGGTTCCAGTAGGTTCGTATGATGATTTCAGACTTGGGCGTATGCCCGGATCGGGTCTTGGATGACCCGGGAGCGTTTTGGCGCCTATTGTGGAAGTTAGCATTTTGGAGGAAATTTCATAAGTCTGGCTTGAAGTGCATTTCAGTGTTATCGATGTCCGTTTGGGATTCTGAATCTGTGAATAGCTCCGTATGGTGATTCTGGAGATGGGAGCGCGATCGGAAGTGAAATCGGAGGTCCGTAGGTCATTTTGGAGCCATTTGGCTAAAGCTAGAAATTTGAAGGTTTTTAGGAAAGTTTGACCGGAAGTGGACTTTTTGATATCGGGGTCAGAATCCAATTCCGAAAGTTGGTGTAGGCTCGTAATGTCGAATGTAACTTGTGTGCAAAATTTGAGATCAATCGGACGTGATTTGATAGGTTTCGACATCCAATGTAGAAATTTGAAGTTCTAAAGTTCATTAAGCTTGAATTGGGGTGCAATTCATGATTTCAATGTTGTTTGATGTGATTTGAGGCCTCAAGCAGGTCCGTGTTATGTTATGGGACTGGTTTGTGTGATTGGACGGGGGCCCGGGGGCCTGGGTGTGTTTCGGGGTGATTTCGGATCATTTCAGGCTATTTTGAAATAGCTGATGCTGGTATCTGGTATTGTTCTTCGCGTTCGCGAGGATCCTCTCGCGTTCGCGAAGAAGGATTTGGCCTCAAGGACTCTGTTCTCCGCGTTCGCGAGGCGTTTCTCGCGTTCGCGTAGAAGAAAATCTCTGCTGCACAAGTCTGACTTTGGAGGCTCATATCTCACAATCTATAAGGAATTTGGAGATGATCCAAAAATGAAAGTTGTATCCCTTTGTGTCTAGTTTTCAAAAATGTAAACCATTTTGAATTTCGATGTGTGTACCAAACGTTATGGCTGGTATACTATTGGCTGTCCGGAAGGATAAAGAAGAAATTTGTATTGCACAGGGATGACTTTGGCAGCTTATATCTCAAAATCTATAAGGAATTGGGAGATGACCAAAACTTGAAAGTTGTATATCTTGGTTTCTAGTTTCCAAAACATTAAACTATTAGTAATTTGGAGTTATGTACAAAAAGTTATGGCCATTATACTAGAGGCTGTCTGAGAAGAGTATGAAAAACGATTTTTGGGAATTTTCTGCTTCGCGAACACGACGGGGGTCTCGCGAACGCGAAGAAGACTCGTCTGGGCAGTGTATAAGTGTAAAGAAATGGGTTTGGCTCATTTCATCTCATTTTCTCCATGGGATCCGACCTAGGAGCGATTTTGGAGCTCCATTTTCATCATCCATGTCAAGTTTTGAAGCGTTGTGCATCGATTCGAGTCTGCGGAAGGGCGTGGAATGCCGGTTATGGATCTTCGGAGCGAGGTGAGTCTCCTTTATAACCTTGTAAGAGCGAATTGTCCCCATAGGTGTGTTAATTGGTTAGGTGCTCCTATTTGTGGGGGCTACGTACGCACGAGGTGACGAGAGTCTGTGCGTAGCTACTATTATGCTATTGTCCGGGTAGTCTAGGACCCAAAAGCATGTGATACTTGGATTTAATTGTAAACTTATTGACATTTGAATTGCTTAAATCACCTCGAGTTAGTAAATGAATTTCCGCAACAGATTAAACTTCATTTTTAAAAATCTTTAACAGAGAATTGGCTTTTCTAGGGATAATTGTTCCTTGTTGACTACTTGATTGACCGTCTCTGTGTGTTTGATTTTGGAACGGGCCGAGCGCCTCGGCAAATTAAATAGATGCATCTATAGGCGCGACGTCGACCCTCGGCAAGTGCACGGTTTATTGCTGTTGGATCGGGTCGTCGCCTCAGCATAATATGCGCATGCTTGCATTGCTTACCCTGAAACTTATTGAAGTTGATATTGCCTTTTTATGGCCGCTATAAACTATAAAGATAACGAAAAGTAAATCTTGGAATTTCATTGTTATTTGAGAGAATGTTACCTATTTTCTTGCTTTATGAGTTATAATTGCTAGATAAATCCATGTTATCCTCACATCTTCACCATATTATTATTGGACCACTAGTAAGTGTCGAAGTTGACCATATCGTCTCTACTTCTTCGAGGTTAGACGGGATACTCATTGAGTACACGTTATTTTCGTACTCATACTACACTTCTGTGCATTTTTGTTGCACGGGTATATGTAACTCTAGCGGCCTACTGGGCGTAGCAACACGGATGATTCTGGGACTAGGTGAGTGGCATTATTCGAGGCGGTCCACAGCTAGTATAGTCCCTTCCAGTATATTGTATTTATTTCCTGTCCACTGTATTTCGGACGAATGTTGTATATTATTCCCTTATCAATCGATGCTCATGCACTTGTGACACCGGGTTCTGGGATGGTTTTGAAATATTTTGTACTAATTGCTTATTATTTAATTTGAATCGAAGCAGTTATCTTTTCATTTTATGAAAAATTGAAGGAAAATCTTAGTTTTCAATATTGTTAAAAATGAGAACTTCATCAAATAATTTGGCTTGGCTTGCCTGACAGCAGTGTCCGGCGCCATCACGACCCTTAGTGGATTTTGGGTCGTGACAACTTCTAACATTTTTGGTTTTGATTTTTATATCTTCTACTTTAAGACTAATATTTGAAGCTAAATTATGCTATGGAGATATTGCTAAGTTGTAATTAATATAGAGAAAGGTACTAGGGTCGTGGCATTACCTTAATATAGAGAAAGGTACTAGGGTCGTGGCATTACCTAGGTGGCTAACCAACGGGTAGATGATACTAAGGATAAGTTGATATATTTGGGGCTTATGCTATAAAAATTGTACAATTGTACTCACTCTCACACCTCTCGGTAGAGAGAGTGATTTTTCTCAATTGACTCTCTCGAGACCAATTGGGTAGGCCAATTAGACCAAGCAACTAGGGTTCTAGTAGGGTGATTACTCTCTCGAGATTTAACCCGTTAATTGGGACTACCATTTCTCATGGGTCCATCCCAATTCCTTGTTGGGTCAATTTTGGGGTCATGGACTCTCTTTCTCAAGAAGAGTTAAACCCACAAAGCTAGAATCAGTATTTGCAACCACCAATTCTTAATTAAAACCTAAAATTAACCCAAATAGCAAACACCCAATATCATCCTAACCTTAGATGGAAACACCCATCAATTACCCACACTAGGGTTGAGCCAGAACCCTAGCTAATGGGTTTAGCTAGACATAATTAAAGAAGAAACAAAAGAATTAGAAGAAGAATTAAACATAATAATTAATTACTGATGAGAAACTACAAGAATCTATTGAGAGATTAATGCTAAAATGCCAAAATAGGCTAAAACTTCAGTTCTCACGAGCGCAGCTTGATATCTGATACAAAACTTGACCTAAAAATGGAAAAAGGATCTATTTATAGTGGCTGAAAAACTTGGACAAAAATACCCCTGCAGGGTCAGCGCGAACCGCTCAAAAAGGTAGCGCGGTTGCGTCAGCTCTTTGGACTCCTGAATCTCATCTCTGAAGTTGGGGACCGCAGACCGCGCAGAAATGTAGCGCGGCCGCGGTGGAAGATGGCGCGGACCGCGCAATAAAGCAGCACGGCCGCGTGGCTTGACTTGGCCAAATCTCCAGCTCTCTGATTCTCATCCACGCGGACCGCACTGATGTGTAGCGCGGCCGCGTGGGCCTTTAGCCTTCACTGGTGGGTCTCTGAATCTCACTGGCGCGGACCGCGCAGAAATGGAGCGCGGCCGCGTGGCTTGCAACAAAACTTACCCATTCTCTGAATCTCCTAGCGCGGCCGCGTGGCATATCAGTGCGGTCCGCGCTAGGTCTTCCTGTTCCTAAACTTCACTTGGCCTTTGACACTTGAGCAGGTTTCACTCCGCTTCTGAGCCGTCTTTGACATTTGTCACCTTGTCGCTCAAACCTGCAATCAAGCACAACTTGTAAGCATTTTAGGACTATTTTGTAGCAATTTGTACAAAAGCAATAGCAAGTAGGGGTATAAATCATCGTAAAATCCTAACTTATCAACTCCCCCAAACTTAAACCTTTGCTTGTCCTCAAGCAAACAAAATAAAACCCACCCCATAAAGGAACATCCAAGTGATTCCAGCTATCCTAAAGTAACCTCAACAAGCATCAATTGGGACTAACAATTGCCCTCAATACGAATGCATCATTAATACATTTTAAACTTTGAAAACTATGGATCAAGTGTGACACAAGAGCATCAAGGGTTGACACATTTTATCAAAGAGCTTATCTCAATTACTTTGGTCATTGTGGAACCCAAACTCACACATCTTCAACTCTCCCTAAGCGAACCTCACCTTTTAGAGTATTGACACACAAACCAAGGTTGATGGATTTTCACTCATCTCTCAAAAAGAAGGTCTCAAGTCCGGCTCTAGGTACCATATGCTTGCCCCTTATGTAAGTATCCACTAATGTAGGTTTCCTTCAACTCAAGATCATATAAGGCTTTTGTGGAGTCATTGTGAAGGCTTTTGAGTAAGGATAGGACATGTTTTAGTTCAAACGGGTTCAATCTTCCCTTAAGCATTTCCTTTGATTCACTTTGGCACACTTTCTTGACTCATTTGAGCATTTCACTTCTTTTCAAGGGGTTAGAGGGACACATTGTCACTCTTTCTTATCCAATTCAAAACATTTCTCCTTTTTCTAAACTTTTTCTCACAACCTTTTCTTTT
This sequence comes from Nicotiana attenuata, assembly GCF_001879085.1. Classification (NCBI taxonomy): domain Eukaryota; kingdom Viridiplantae; phylum Streptophyta; class Magnoliopsida; order Solanales; family Solanaceae; genus Nicotiana; species Nicotiana attenuata. The sequence continues at coordinate 212,555 of NW_017671767.1, forward strand.
CACTTTTGTTTCCTTTGAATCCCTTTTTTTATTCTTGTTCACTTTGAACTTTCTTTTTTTTTTTTTTTTTGCTTTTTTCTTTGCCTTCCCTTTTTCTTTTGCTCTTGTAACTTTCTACCACTTATTTCCTTTCTTGTCCTCCCCCTCCCCCCCAAAACTTAAACAATTGCCATTACTCAAGGGAAGATTTGGGTGCCAAAGAGAGGGTAATCATTTAGAACGGGTATAGGCTTGTAGCATTGGTTCTTGAAAGAAAAGGTTTTAAGGCTCAAAAGGGTCAACTAAGGATCATCTTTTTGGTAGGCTGTGGATTTGTTCAGCTTAACATTGGATCAAGGAGAGCCTATAATCACTTCTCAAGTCAAACTTCACCTGTGATTTCGCCTCAAAAAACACTCGGGGCAAGTTCTAGACCATTGGTTGGGACTTGGATTCAAAGTTCTATTCCTCACCACACATGCTAGGGGATTGCTAAAGATATCGAGTCGAGGGCCCACAACGACCTTAGTTACGATTCAAGCGCACAATGGTCCAAAAAGACCATATGATGATTGTTTGGTCAACACAAGAGTCTCAAGGCCACGACTTTCACCATACCCTAAACACAACATTATGTCTTTGACCATGGGATCAAAGGAAAATGTGTTAGGCCCAAGTGAAGCTTTGCCTGAGGTACCCTTAACTACGAAATATCAAAAGACAAAAGAAAAATCAAAGAAACAGACTCAAACCCTTAAGAAGGTAGTCACTCCATCTATCATCGAGAAGAGCCACCTGGTTCACACTGTACTCTACCCTTGGAATGAACCGTGGCATTAAGAAAACCAAGGGCTTATTAAAAATGCCAACAACAAAACAAAAGGCTACGAGCCTATCTACTAAGCTAAAAACAAAAAATTATGCGAAAATAGAAAAATCGAATGAATATGTACAATAGGGGAGTAGAATATACAATGAGGGATGAATATGTACCAAAAGTACTTTATATACAGACCAAAATAAAAAGTACGAGAAAAGTAGCTAAAATGTGAAGTTATATACAGACCTACTAGAAAATCAAAGCAACAAAACGTAAAATAAGAATCCAATATGTACAATCATCCAGATAATCCAAATCCAAAAAGTAGGGCGCACCCCCACGAATAAGAGCTGGCATTGTCCCCAATGCCAACTACACAAATAAGCACAAAATAAGATCAAAGGATATAGAAGGGCTCCCTAAGCCTGATCCGTCTGCATGGGCTCCTCAGTGGTCCCCTGGTCCTCTGTATGGGCGGGAACCTCAGACTGGTTCCCGACTTGCTGCTGCTCTGCTGCTGGGACAGGGGCCGGGTCATGGACCGGCTGAATATCAGGTGCAACACTGGAGGGACTCTCCTAAACCTGTGCTATCTCGATCACTGCACCCTCGGTACTAGGAAGCTTCCTCTTCTTCTTTGGATGCCTAGGATCCTCCTCCTGCTGTGGCTGAGATGCTGCTGGATCTAGGGCTGGATCCCTAAATAGCAAGTCTAATAGCATCTAGTCTGCCAATAGCTTGTCCAGGTGCGCTCTAAGCTTCTTCACCGACTCCCTAGATGCCCTTGACTTTCTCATCTTTTTGTGCTCCTTGGCAAGCTCCTTCAGAGCTTTGCCATGTGAATCTACCGCCTTAGTCAAGGTGGCCTGAGTCTCCAAGATCTTTTCCTGGTTGGCCAGGAGCTTCTGCAATGTAGCCTCAATAGATGGAGGAATCTGAACAGTGACTGGTGCTGACTGGGCCTCAACTGAAGTAGCCAAAGTAGACAACTTGGATGTCGCAGCTGACATCCAGTTGTTCAAACTGGCTAATGACTGACTCAACTGGTGGGCTGTGAACGGATGAGTCTTTGATGATGGGACTGCCGGGCCAGCTGAAGTACTTGGGCCACAACGAAGAAGGACCTGGGGGCAAGGGCTCACTGGTAGTGGTAGCAGGAATGGTGGATGGCCCGGTAGAAGGCTCCACCGCAACCGGCTCCTCAGACTGGCCAGTTGGGGCAGAGGTGGGTGGTTGGTACTTCTTTGACTTTGGGTTGTCCGAACCCAACTGGCTATACCATGAGTAGGGGGCCACCGGCTTGGTTGTGACATCAAAACGTTTCCTCTTGACCTTCAGATCCCTAAAGTACATAGACAGGGTGTTGGGGAAGGGGTAGTTTGTGGTCGTCTCCTGTCCTATAGCAGAAATCACCCTCGAGATGATATTACCCACATTGATAGAAAACCCGGCCATGATGGATGCCACAAGAACAGCCCGGGCAAGTGGGACGGTATGATCATGGGTAGAAAGGTCAAGCCTACTACAAACAAAGGTCAACCATCCTTTAGCTTCAAAGTTGAATGTGTTCCTTAAAATCTTCTCTCCCGCTGTCAACCATTTTGGAACAGTGCCTGGGGCTGCCAAGTATTCGGCCAACCAAGGACGCACTTCCTCACCCATTGCCAGCTTAGCTAAGTACTGCGACTCATCCTCCTCCTTGAACCCCAAGTAGTCATTCAAGGACTTTCCATCAAACACCACCATTTTATCTCTCACCTTCGTATCTTTGACTATGTGAGAAACATTGCAGTAAAACTCTTTCACCATATGTTCATTGGCATCAATACATTTTTCCTTGAAGAAGTCCCAGCCATATCTAGTTCGGAACTGCTTTTGCACGTTCGGGTTGAGGGGTAAAAGGTCTTTGTCAATGAATGTTCTCTCCGGGATCAACTTCTTCAAGGGCCACCACTCTCTAAATTTATGGAATGACAACTCACTAACAAATCTGTCTGCCCAAGCTTCAGGATTTCTGGTACGTTCAACTCCCCCAACTTGAGGCTCACCTCCCTCACCGTATCCTGCACTCTCCCCAGATAATGAAGCTATAGGGGAGGTGGAGTATTGTTCACCACTACCTGCTACGGACTCATCAGACGAATCCGAGACTACGTTGACTGGTCTTTTGGATGAGGGTGAAGGTGGAGGAGTGTCATGTAATTGGAGTGGGTCAGTTATGTGAGTGGGAGCCGACTCTGAGGAGATGCTCTGGGAGGGTGCATACTCACTCCCCGAAGAATGAGAGGCAGCCCTATCAGCAGCTCGTATCAGTTTCCGGGTCTTTTTAATGTTTGCCTGAGTTTGGGGAGTGAGTTTAGCTATTCTCTTGCCCTTACCCCCTCGGGAGGCACCACCTCTCCCGGGTTGTTGTACTTGTTTACCGCCTCTTTGTTTAACTATGATCTGTAAAAACACGCATCTAACATTGTTAGTTTAAGCACATGCAGTGGAATAGATGAATAACACAAGAGGAAGACACAGTTGATTGCATAACACAGAAGTAGGACACAGCTAGTCACAGGAGCACGGACCGCGCAAAACAGTCACGCGGTAGCGCGTAGCATATGCCTCCAATAACACCTCTTTGAATCTCCCCAACGCGGTCCGCACTGATATAGATCGCGGCCGTGTTGTGTCAGCGCGGACCGCGCAAAAGTGCGATGCAGCCGCGCTAGTGACAAGTTAAGCACACAGAAGAACCAATGCGGACCGTGCAGAAAGGGCACGCGGCCGCGTTGGGCCATGTTCATGAACTGAGTTAGGGTTTGACAATTTTGCCCATTTTTGTTCAAGATTTTGGGTCCTAGTTGTCCCTACTCAATTATCCATATAGAAAGTCATGCTCATCAGTCAAAACTAACAAGAAAACTAACCTAATCATTAACCTAAGAAAAATGGGAAGAAAGAAGAAGTTACACTACTGGGAAACAAGTAATTAATTAATGATACTTGTAAGAAATGTTACCAGGACTATGAAGAATCAAGCACTTGATGCAAACACACAAGATTGGTCTTAGAGATGAACAGTAGTAATAGGGCTCAGGATGTCAAAGTGTGAAAAGGGTAATGTGAGGCCTTGGGTCTCTATTTATAGAAGACTGTGGGGCCCCGTACCTACCTACCAGCGCGGCCGTGCAAAAGTGGCCGCGGACCGCGCTGGGTTAGTGTCAAGCAGCATTGAAACAAGTTGCCCACGCGGACCGCACTGTTATGCAACGCAGCCGCGTGGGAAACTTCAGAGAGCCTGAGAAATTGGTCCTACCAGCGCGGACCACACAAAAGTGCTACGCGGCCGCGCTGGTATCTTCAGAGACTTAGATACTCTTGCACATGCCAGCGCGGACCGCACTGATATATAGCGCGGCCGCGTTGGCAAACTTCAGAGACCTGTTATTTTGTACTTTTGTTTTGCACTGCTTTAACATTATCCCTGCAACATCTCACAAACCATTAGCTCAAAAATCCTAGTCTACAAAGAAAATCAAAGAAATAGAAAAAGACATGGGTTGCCTCCCAAGAAGCGCCTGATTTAACGTCGCGGCACGACGCATGTTACCATCTCATCATTTCAAATGAAGGAGTGCCACCACGTGGCTGTCATCATACTTCCCCAAGTAATGCTTCACACGATGCCCATTGACCCGGAATACTTCATCATTCTTGTTTTTGATATCAAGAGCACCAAAAGGAGTCACAAATACCACTTCAAAAGGGCCACTCCACTTAGACTTGAGCTTCCCGGGAAATAGCCTCAACCGGGAGTTGAAAAGAAGAACCATATCACCAACCTTGAATTCCTTTCCCCGAGCATATTTGTCATGAAAGGTACTTCATCTTGTACTTATACAAAGACGAATTGGAGTAGGCATGAAATCTAAACTCATCAAGCTCATTTAATTTCTCAATCCGGAGATTTGCGGCAACATCCTATTCCAAGTTCAACTTTCTTAAAGCCCACATAGCCTTGTGTTCCAATTCCACCGGAAGATCACAAGCTTTACCAAACACCAACCGATACGGAGACATACCAGTTGGGGTCTTGTAAGCCGTCCGATAAGCCCAAAGAGCATCATCCAATTTCTTTGACCAATCGGTCCTATTAGCATTTACCGTCTTGGACAAGATACTCTTTATTTCTCGGTTAGACACTTCCACTTGACCATTGGCTTGAGGATGATAGGGAGTGGTCACTTTGTGAGTTACACCATACTTAGCAAGCAATGAATCAAAAGCCTTGTTGCAAAAGTGAGACCCCCCATCACTAATGATAGCACGAGGGGTACCAAACCTTGTGAAGATACTCTTTTTCAAGAATGCTACTACACTTCGGGCTTCATTTTTGGGTAAAGCCACGGCTTCCACCCACTTTGAGACATAATCCACCGCCACGAGAATATAAGTGTTACCACAATAGCTCACGAACGGACCCATGAAATCGATGCCCCAAACATCAAAAATATCCACCTCGAGAATCGTGTTGAGCGGCATCTCATCCCTTTTTGAAATTTCGCCGGCCCTTTGGCATGCATCACATCTCTTCACCAAATCACTAGCATCTTTAAACAATGTTGGCCAATAGAAACCGCAACTCAAAACCTTTGAAGTCGTCCTCACCCCTCCGTGATGGCCACCATAGGGAGAGGAGTGACAAGCCTCCAATATGCTCACCTGTTCACCTTTCGGGACACATCTTCTTATTACTCCATCCGTGCAAATTTTGAACAAGTACGGATTATCCCAATAAAAATCCAAACTCTCCCGTTTGAGTTTCTTCTTTTGGTTGGAAGAGAGCTCAGACGGGGCAGTTCCAGTCACAATGAAGTTGGCGATGTCCGCAAACCATGGCATGTCACTCATTGACACTGAGAGAAGTTGCTCATCGGGGAATGCATCATTTATCACAAGACCATCACATGGCCTCCCTTCTTCCTCTAGCCGGGACAAATGGTCCGCAACTTGGTTCTCACTTCCCTTCCGATCCACTATCTCTAAGTCAAATTCTTGAAGTAGCAACACCCATCTCATCAATCTTGCTTTGGAATCCTTTTTGGTCATTTGATATCGAAGGGCTGCATGGTCTGTGTGCACAGTCACCTTGGCCCCCATAAGATAGGGCCGAAATTTCTCCATGGCAAATACAATGGCCAATAGCTCCTTCTCCGTCACCGTGTAGTTCCGTTGAGCCTCATTCATAGTCTTACTTGCATAATACATGGGATGGAACATTTTGTTAACCCGTTGACCCAACACCGCCCCAATGCAACATCACTAGCATCACACATCAATTCAAAGGGCAAACTCCAACTAGGCGCGGTTATGATAGGGGTAGTGGTCAACTTGTGTTTTAAGAGCTCAAAAGCCTCCATGCATTTTTCGTCAAAAACGAACTTGGCATCTTTCTCTAGTAGCTTGCACAATGGATTCACAACCCTCGAGAAGTCTTTGATAAACCGCCGGTAGAACCCGGCATGACCAAGAAAACTCCTCACCCCTTTGACAGAAGTAGGGGGAGGGAGCCTTGAGATAACCTCGATTTTTGCCTTATCAACTTCAATTCCTTGCCTTGAGATTTTGTGACCCAATACAATACCCTCTTGCACCATAAAGTGACATTTCTCCCAGTTGAGCACAAGGTTGGTTTCTTCACATCTCGCCAATACCCTATCCAAGTTCACCAAACATTCCTCAAATGAATCCCCCACCACTCTGAAATCGTCCATGAAGACCTCCAAGATATCCTCCACCATATCAGTGAAAATTGCCATCATATACCTTTGGAAGGTCACCGGGGCATTACATAGTCCAAATGGCATTCTTGAGAAAGCGAACGTGCCATAAGGACATGTAAAGGTTGTCTTCTCCTGATCCTCCGGAGAAATGAGAATTTGATTGTACCCCGAGTAGCCATCTAGAAAACAATAGAATGCTCTCCCCGCAAGACGATCAAGCATTTGGACGAGGAATGGCAATGGAAAATGATCCTTGCGGGTCACCTTGTTGAGCTTCCGGTAGTCCATACAAACTCGCCACCTGGTGATGGTTCGAGTGGGAATAAGCTCATTGTTGTCATTGGGCACCACCGTCATCCCTCCTTTGTTTGGCACACATTGGACTGGAGAAGTCCACGAACTGTCAGAGATTGGATAAACCACACCGGCGTCAAGCCACTTGATAACCTCTTTCTTTACCACTTCTTGCATTGCCTCGTTGAGTCTCCTTTGATGTTCAAGAGATGGCCTTGCATCCTCCTCCAAGATGATCTTATGCATGCAAAATGCGGGGCTTATTCCCCTAATGTCTGCCAAAGTCCATCCTATTGCCCTTTTCCGCTTTTGAAGCACCTCCAAAGTGGCCTCAACCTGCAAGTTAGTAAGGCAAGAAGAAAGAATAACTGGAAGAGTAGAATTAGAGCCCAAAAATTTATACCTGAGGTGTGGAGGAAGTGGCTTCAACTCCAACACCAGTGGTTCCTCAATGGATGGTTTAGTTGGTGGAGTTTTGCGGTTTTCAAGATCCAAAGATAGCTTCCTAGGCTCATATGAATATGAATCCATACCATGCAATGCATTCACGCACTCCACCCTACTAGCATCATCTTTCACATCCATGCCAAGAAGTACGGCCTCAAGGGGGTCTTCAACATTCATCATGGAACTTGTGTCATCCACTATCACAGATGTGACAATGTCTACAAGTGAACATACTTCCGTGCTGTTGGGTTGCCTCATTGATTTGCAAACATGAAATACCACCTTTTCGTCACCCACTCGAAATGTCAATTCACCAGCTTCAACATCAACCAAAGCCTTCCCCGTAGCTAGGAAAGGTCTCCCAAGAATAATAGGCACTTCGAAATCCACTTCACAATCCAATATGACAAAGTCGGTCGGCAATATGAATTTGTCCACCCGGACAAGCACATCGTCAATTATACCCAAAAGTCTCTTCATCAACCGGTCCGCCATTTGAATCTCATTGAGGTTGGCCTAGGTTGCCCAATTCCCAGAGTCTTAAAGACTGAGAACGGCATCAAATTAATGCTAGCCCCCAAGTCACATAGGGCCTTAGCAAACTCCGCACTCCCGATAGTGCAAGGAATAGTAAAAGCTCCAGGGTCTTCAAGTTTCGGGGCCATAGAATGCACAATCGCACTAACTTGGTGTGTCATCTTTAATGTTTAGAATAAGGAATAGAATGGACAACACCTAAAATGTTTACAAAGGGATAGGATCAATGAAACATCAGCTCAGAACGCAATGATTTTTAACAGGGGATCTCCCAGGATATCGTCACACAGTCCCAAACGTAAATACTCGGGGATCTCTCAGTATCCTCAATATATATATGTGGTGGGGATCTCTCAGTATCCCGAGGATCTCTTGGTATCCTCAATATATGTGCTGGGGATCTCTCGGTATCTCGAGGATCTCTTAGTATCCTCAATATATGTGTACAGGGGAATCTCCCAGGTGCGGTCCCGTAGTCCCAAAAGTAAATATGCAGAGGATCTCCCGGGTTGTCGTCCCGTAGCACCAAATATAAATATCCAGTGGATCCCTCGGGTGTCGTCCAGTAGTCCATCTCATAATGCGCAGGGAAATCTCCCAGGTGCAGTCCCGTAGTCCCAAGTAAACATGCAGGGGGATCTCGCAGAATACCGATCCGTGGTCCCAAAGTAAACATGGAGGGTGATCTCCCGGAATATCGTTCCGTAGACTCAAAGTATATACGCAACGCAACCAACAGAAACAATAGTTATGGCACAACAGAAAACTCGTACATCACCACAATACATATAACCACAAAATGACAGTAATACAAGGTAAGACAAGTAAATCAACTCAAGGACTATAAATCACACGGAAACGGTAGAACCAGCTCAGAAAGAATAACCACAGAAAAGAATGCTGGCATAAAGGGAACAGTTCAACAACGGGAAAACTAACATGTAGCAACGATCCTACAATATACAAGTCAATAACAGGGAAATCAACACGAGTCAAGTAGTCCCAAATAAAGGCAAGTCAACAAGATATAAATTATCTAAACTGCTTTTAAGGTTGGACAATTTTGAGGATATTTAAAAATTCAATTAAGGGAAGATGATCTTAGCTTCACTTATGACTAAACAATTTCAGGAGGGGTAATAAAAATTCTCAAATAAGATAAGAAACTATGAAAAGATAGCATGACAATAGGAGAGGCGAAACTCTTTAGTTAAATCAATTAGGAGTCAATTAGGCAATAAGGGTGAATCATGAAGCAATTAATTCCAATTAAGCGTGTAGAGGTGAAACAAATAAATAGGAAACTCAGTCATGTCAAGGACACATTCCTACACAGTTAATATAAAGACCTAAGAGCCCTAAAAGGCCAATTCTTCCACAAATAAGTTCGAGCACGCACTCGTTACCTCGCGTACACGAACTACAATCAACATAGAAGACTCAAATCCTAAGGGGAAGTCCCCCACACAAGGTTAGGCAGGATACTTACCTCAAAGACGACACACCGATACTCCAAAATGAACTTCTCGGGTGAAAAGATCTCCGGACGGCTCAAATCTAACCAAATTAACTTCAAAGCACAAATAAAACACATAAGAAACTATTCCAGATCCTAAAGTTTCAATCTTTAACAAAATTTAAAAATCGGTCCAAAAGTCGACCCCCGGGCCGGCACCTCGGAACCCGACAAATTTTAAGAAAATACGATAATTCCCATATGAATTCAACCATATGAAAATTATCAAATTTCGATACCATTTGGTCTTTCAAATCATCATTTTACATTTTTGAAAGATTTCACAATTTTTCCTCAAACTTTTCTTTAGTTTTTCATGAATTTGATGTTAAATCTAAGATATAATCACAAAATCTAGTTGGAAATTGATTAGAGACACTTACCCAATGATTTGGCATGAAAAGCTTCTCTCAAAATCGCCCACTCTCGGAGTTAGGGTTCAAAAATTTGAAAAATGAGCAAAAACTCGGAATACTCAGCTTTTAGCAGGCTGCAGATCTCGCATTTGTGACACTAGGTTCGCAAATGCGAACTCGCAAAAGCGAAGAATACTTCACAAATGCGAAGCCTGAAGAATCCTGTCTCCATCGCAATTGCGATGAGACACTTCGCAAATGCGGCCCAAATGTTCGCAAAGGCGAACTAACTCAACTCCGGCCTTTATCGCAAATGCGATGCTGAGTCTGCAAATGCGAACTCAACAGGCCTCGCAAAAGCGGCGATTTCCTCGCAATTGCGAGTCCATCCCTTAGCAGCCCAGCTTCGCAATTGCGATAGTCGTATTTGCGACTTAAACATCGCAAATGCGATGACACCGGTACTAGAAATGAAAGACTATGAAAAGTTATTCCAAAACCAACCCGGAACTCACCCTAGCCCTTGGGGCTCCAACCCAAATATTCAAACAAGTCTAAAAACAGCTCACAAACTCGCTCGTGCACTCAAATCATTAATATAACTTCTAAAACCATGAATCGGATGCCAAAACGCATGAACAATCACCATAAACTTCTAGAATTGCAACCAAGCGCCCGAACCATACCAAATCAACTCCAAACGACACCAAATTTTGCAGGCAAGTCCAAAATGACATAACGGAGCTGCTCCAACTCTCGAAATCGCATTCTGACCCCGATATCACAAAAGTCAACTATGGGTCAAACTTCTTCATTTTCCAAACTTCAACTTTTTCCAACTTTCGCCGAAATGCCTCAAATTGCTCTACGGACCTCCAAATCTGAATCCGGACACGCGCCAAAGTCCAAAATCACCATACAAAGCTGTTGGAATCATCAAAAATTCATTCCGGGGCCGTTTAATCAAAAGTCAAATCCCGGTCAAATTCTCACCGTGTAAACTTTCAAAACTAGTTCCCTTCTTCAAATTTGACTTTGAATCATCTGTTAGCTCAATTCAACCATGCACGAAAGTCGATACACATAATATGAAGTTGTTCAAAACCTTACGCCTCAGAACGAAGCTTAAATTCTCAAAACGACCGGCCGGGTCGTTACATCCTCCCCCTCTTAAAACAAACGTTCGTCCTCGAACGTGCTAAGATTCGCCTCGAAGTCCTCAAATCACTGAATGCACACTCCCAACATACACCCGTAGGTGATCCCACGTCACCCCAATCCACATAAACCTGACGGCACCATCTCAACTAAAATTTAGCCTTTTCTACCAATACCAATAAGTCTTAGAGCCAAAATTCTCACCTACCATTCATTTCCAAGAGACCTGATTCTAAATCCATATTCGGTACCAGTCTCGACCAGCTGCATCAACTCGTGCCAATACCCATAAAGTACAACCACACAACATGACACATCACACATAGGCCCACAATAATATTTCTGATAAAAATATCTGCCCGAATCAAATCCAGCATCGGCCATAAGCCTCATATCCAATAGGAACCCGTTTCAAACCTCCACAACACTGAAGATGATGCAAGAACACGAAGACCTCATAACCAAACACCCAAATCAACAAGCAACAACCAACACCACTGGACACATACCCCGCAAGCTAAAATTCAAGAAACACAGAACGAAAATGACTGAATATGAAAGGAGAAACACATAGGAGAACTATCAAATAAGACCGACAGGCACAACTCTCTATCAGTACCTACCTACAAAGTAACACAACAAGAAAATAATTAAAGCATATGAACAATTCACAAGGATCTCATACTGGTATAACTTCCACCGCGGTACACAGTCCGGTTCAAACACATCAAATCACATGAAATCGCGAGGGTCTTACCTCATCTCTGAATCACAAGTAGGATATACATCAAACTAGCTGGAAACTTTCACTAGACCAATTTCCGTCACAAATTACAACAAGTACTGGCTCCCATAGCGGTGGAGCATAAAAATCATAGCTCGTAGCCAAAAATACTCAGAAATCACATCAAGCCTACCGAAATGGACAATAGGAATTTACTACTAGTCTCATGACTCTCGATAATGAATAAAAGCAGACGATAGACACGGCTATCACTCATAGAACCTTCCAATAGGGTAACACATAAACAGAGTGCAAATCATGAAATGCACCCATAAGTGGAGCAACAAATCAGGGAACTCACCCCGATAAGCAGAACTGTAATGAACTAATGATGGTGCTCCTCTATAACGAATCAAAAATCATACCTGAATGACATCATCTGGAGCAATGGCCATAAGCCTACTATATGAAACACATCAACGGGCCGGGCCTTCCCCCTCTTGGGCGCCCTTTACTCACCCGAATACCTTGTTGTGACACATCTACAAGAAATCTGGGAAATCTCTCACCATGTGGCTAGTATCTCCACACTCATAGCAACCCCTCTACTGACGTGGCTATGGGAACTATGCGGTACGGTCACTCTGAGACCCATGAACACCTGAATCACTGTGAAGCCTGAAGCGCAAACTCAACTGGCTGACCCACGAAACCTCCACCATGCCGCACCCTACCTCCAGAATAAGAGCCAGCAGATCTCTCCGGTCCATGAGGCCTCCTCGCCTCCCTGTACTCTCTCTCTTTCTCCTGATCTTGTCTGTCCTCTCGCTCTCGGTCCCACATACCCTCTAACCGGCAAGCGATGCCTACCACCTGCTGAAACAAAACATCTGACTCCAACTCTCGAGCCATGCTGAACCGAATATCATGGTTGAGCCCCTCAATGAATCCACGGACTCGCTCTCTAACTGTAGCAACCAAGGTAGGTGCATGTCTGGCCAAATCGTTGAATCTGACGGCATAATCTAATACTGACACGGTGCCCTGACGCGGCTGCTCAAATTCTGTGCACCATGCATCCTGAAGTGAGTGAGGTACAAACTCTCTTAAAATATCTCTGAAAACTGAACCCATGTAAGTGAAGCTGCATCGACCGGCTACCCAACTCATATGCCCGCCACCACTGATAAGCCGCTCCCTTAACCTAGAACGTAGTAAAAGCAAACCCACTTGTCTCAACAATACCCATAGTACTGATAATGTGGTGGCACTCCTCTATGAAACCAATTGTGCTCTCTTAAGCCAGACCGCTGAATATAGGAGGGTCACATTTTCTTGAACCTCGCAAATCGAAGTTACTCTTCCTCGGATTCTACTGCCCTGACCATGGGCTGAACTGGAACCACCACTTGTGCCGCCATGACACCTGGGACCTGACTAACGAAAAATCGCTACTCTGAGTGTGGTCTAGCTGCGGCACATACTCCTCGTCGGCCTCTGCCTCTGTCTCTAGCGATACCTGCTCCGGAAGCAGCGCCATCGATAACCGCAGCTCGTGTCCTCATCGTCGGTGAGAGAGTGGAAGGATAAAAGTTCAAACTCCAAGATCACTAAGCTCGCACGATAAGAATGAAGAAAGTGAGATTGTCCTAATAGTTCCGTAGCTTCTCGAAGATAAGTACAGACGTCTCCGTACCGATCCGCAAGACTCTACTAAACTCGCTTATGACTCATAGCACCTATGAACCTAAAGCTCTGATACCAACTTGTCATGGCCCAACTTTCCCTCCGTTTGGGTATCGTGATGGCACCTAGTCTTAGGGAATAGGTAAGCCTAACTCATGCTGAAATACCACAATAATAAATGAAATTTAACAGTCTTGAAGCAGAAATCTCTACAAAATTTAAAATTCTTAAAACCCGGTAGTACAAGTCATAAGCTCTACAAAGTTTTGCTACAACTTCTAAACACAATCGTATGGTAGTAAGTACAACAGTGTGAATCTAAAATATGAAGGTGACTTAGAAGCCTGCAAACGCAGCAGCAGGGCTACCTTGAGTCTCCTCGGCAAGAATCCGCACAGCTACTAGCGAACAATAACTGGATCTGCACAAACAGAAATGTGCAGAAGTGTAGTATGAGCACACCACAGCGGTGCCCAGTAAGTATCAAGACTAATCTCGGTGGAGTAGTGACGAGGAACAGTCAAGACACCTACTGGTCTAATATACAGAACATGATGTTTATATAGAGACTACGTTGGTACGGCTAACAATACAGTAATTAAAATAAGGAAAGAAAACAGCAATTACTTAGCGGAACAACATAAGGAAAACACGGAAGGTAAGCGAGAATACAACCCAAATCCAAAATCACAATTACAGTAAGAACAAGTCATAACTCAACAACTCCGATAGTTCTCACCTTGAGTCTTAAGCGACAAGCGTCAATCAAATAGTCAAACCCTCAAGCGATAAAAATGTTTCGACATATACTTCATTCAAATAAATGTTCTTTTCAAAAAGAGTTCCTTAAAAATAATTGCCTTTCGAATATAATCTTTTCAAATAGATAACCTTCGCCTATCAGTCACTCTATGACACCTCATCTCATAATCATGCAATACGAGTCTCAATACCTGAACCCTAACACTTGGCATCCTGTGCCCTCATCACACCTCCTAATCATACTGACAACTCACGTGCCCAAAAGAGTCATTCCCACAGGAAGGCAAACAGCAACGGTGTGCGTCTATACTCAGAAATCTCAAGGAGCCTCCTATCTGATAAGGGTGATTAACCATGTGTATGCTTGTGCAAGTGTCCTAACATAGTCATACCAACTAGTAAGTATAAGATAGAATGGACAGCACCTAAAATGTTTACAAAGGGATAGGATCAACGAAACATCAGCTCAGAACGCAATGATTTTTAACAGGGAATCCCCAGGATATCGTCACGTAGTCCCAAACGTAAATACTCGGGGATCTCTCAGTATCCTCAATATATGTGCTGGGGATCTCTCGGTATCTCGAGGATCTCTTAGTATCCTCAATATATGTGTACAGGGGAATCTCCCGGGTGCGGTCCTGTAGTCCCAAAAGTAAATATGCAGAGGATCTCCCGGGATGTCGTCCCGTAGTACCAAATATAAATATCCAGTGGATCTCCCAGGTATCGTCCCGTAGTCCATCTCATAATGCGCAGGGAAATCTCCCGGGGCAGTCCCGTATTCCCAAAAGTAAACATGAAGGGAGATCTCGCGGAATACCGATCCGTTGTCCCAAAGTAGACATGCAGGGGGATCTCCCGGAATATCATTCCGTAGACCCAAAGTATATACGCAACGCAACCAACAGAAACAATAGTTACGGCACAACAGAAAACTCGTACATCACCACAATACATATAACCACAAAATGACAATAATATAAGGTAAGACAAGTAAATCAACTCAAGGACTATAAATCACAAGGAAGCATGAATCGGATGCCAGAACGCATGAAAAATCACCATGAACTTCAAGAACTTCTAGAATTGCAACCAAGCGCCCGAAACCATACCAAATCAACTCCAAACGACACCAAATTTTGCAGGCAAGTCCAAAATGACAAAATGGAGCTGCTCCAACTCTCGGAATCGCATTCTGACCCCGATATCACAAAGGTCAACTATGGGTCAAACTTATCCATTTTCCAAACTTCAACTTTTTCCAACTTTCGCCGAAATGCCTCAAATTGCCATACGGACCTCCAAATCTGAATCCGGACGCACGCCTAAGTCTAAAATCACCATACGATGCTATTGAAATCATCAAAAATTCATTCCGGGACCGTTTACTCAAAAGTCAAATCTCGATCAAATTCTCACCGTTTAAACTTCCAAAACTAGTTCCCTTCTTCCAATTTGACTCTGAATCATCTATTAGCTCAATTCAACCATGCACGCAAGTCGATACACATAATATGAAGTTGTTCAAAACCTTACGCCTCAGAACGAAGCTTAAATTCTCAAAACGACCGGTCGGGTCGTTACAGATTCTTTACAACAATTATATAATTATTATGCAAATGTAATTGATGATGCTGCTCTTAATGTAGGCAATGTTAATCCCACTATGCACTGTACCACTTCTACTACTGTGGATGATGATGAAGGCCTTGATAGTTTTAATAGTTTTTTCTACATTTTCTAACACTCAAACTAGTAGTAGGAACATTGATGAACTTCAATTCTACTTGCAGAAGCAAAAAGAGCCTCACGCAAAGGAATTTTCACCGTTGGGATAGTGGCATGAGAATGGAAAGCAATTTCCTGTTCTTTCCGCTATGGCTCGGGACGTGCTGAATGTGCCAATTTCAACTGTTGCATCAGAGAGTGCATTTAGCCAAGCAAGACAACAACTTGGAGACACCCGTCACTCATTGGGAAGCAATGCTTTGAAAGTTTTAGCATGTTTCAGAGATTGAATTAGATCGGAACGAAGAAATCAAGGACGTGAAGATGTTGATAGCCCAGAAGACGAGGAACTTGGAGATATATTAACACATGGTAACCCATCCGAATTTAACACTCCAGAAGAAGGCCACTCAGTTCATATTGATTATGACGAACTTACTAAGGCAATGTAAAACCTTTGAATTTACTCTTTTTTGGTTAATTTACTTGTTGTTAAATGTAAACCTTTCAATTTGTAAGTTTGAATTTTGAAATAAATGTAGCACTTGCAATTTATAAGTGCAATTTTTTCCCTTCTTCATTGTATCTTTATATTTTTACTTTATATTAATATAACTTACAATAGTTATACAAAATACAAAAAAAAAATTAAAAATTACACTAACCCGGCCCGACCCCTTGTATCCGTAACCCTTACGGTTCATTTTTTACCCGGATGAACCCGAACCCGTTAAACCCGATAAGCCCCAACTCGTGGCCCGAACCCTTACCCGTACGGTTACTAATTTTTCTACCCACCCGTTAGACACCCTTAAACTAAACATTTACTTGTTGGGTTAGTATCAAATTGGAAAGAGAAATCATCAGTTAGAAAAATATTTTCTCATCGTCGAGATGATTCGTTGGCACAAGAATGAAGAAAAACAAAAGATTAAATCATTTACAATGTTATAGCCTGTTTGGCCAAGTTGTTTTTGGGCCAAAAGTACTTTTTTTTTTGTCAAAAGCATTTTCGGCCAAAAATTGAGGTGTTTGGCCAAGCTTTTGGAAGAAAAAAAAAGTGCTTTTGAGGAGAAGCAGATGCAGTTTTGGAGAAGCAGAAAAAAGTAGCTTCTCTCCAAAAACACTTTTCTCAGAAGCGCTTTTGAGAAAAATACACTTAGAAGCAGTTTTCAAAAGCTTGGCCAAACACTAATTACTGTTCAAAAGTGCTTTTCAAATTAATTAGCCAAACACAAAGTACTTCTCACCAAAAACACTTTTTATAAAAAGTATTTTTAAGAAAAGCATTTCTCAAAATAAACTGATTTTAGAAGTTTGGCCAAACGGGCTATTAATCTCATTGAAGTTTTTCTTATTCAGGTCTTTTATTCTCAATTATTTCCTCTTCTCAAGCAGATTTAGCAGCAATATGCTTTTTTCGTTATTTCTTCCTCACATCAACTTCAACAACAAAAAATTAATAATGCAATTGCCAACTATACGAAACACAATATAGTAAACTTATTTGGTTTTTAAGAAACAAAAAAAAAAGTGCAAGAACAAAAAAGAAGTTGTTACGATGACTGAAAAAAATATTTCACTTGCAGGGCTTGGTATTTGGGGGAAGAAAGGTTAACGATTTGGAGATTTGATTCATGAAAAAAAATAAAAATTCATGAAAAAGGTTTAATCTTTGCTGGTAATTGAGTCACCAAATTAAACTAATGTTGTGGCCTGCGAAATTCTCGCATGATGTGCTGCTAATTATAAAAGAAAGGATATAGGATTTCTTAGTTTTAACCATAGTTTAGGGATTGTTTAATAAACCTTGGTCCTTAGATCTGAAAGAAGACAGGCGTCATTGTATTAGATGTACACTAGTAGAAATGGAGGAATTCTAAACTTTGTGATTATTGTCTGACCATCCATCACCCTTCCAGCATACCTCCTCTTCTTCCTCTTATTGTCATACAATAAGTCAAAAATAAATTAGTTGAGATCTTATTTTTGAGTTTGTTTCCACTGGTCCTAAAAGAATTATATTCTATTTAAAGATTTTCTAATAAGTTAGTAATTGGCATTTATAATTTTATGTACACATACTTATTATTTGTGATTTAATTCGTAATTTTAGTATATAGATTTTAAATTTTACTTAAAAGATTTCTGCCTGTAGTTTTCTTAAACATCACAAGATTCTAAAATAATTTAGAGTAAATTTAGGATTAACATCAAATAGTTATTACTAGAGGGTGATAAAATAAAGCAAAATCTAGTTATTACTTGACTAATTAAATATAAATTATATTTAATTACATTTAGGATTAAAATTTTACGATACAAATTTAACTAGTTTAACAAATTCGGAAAAAGACAAAAAAAATCTTTTCTTATTTTTGTTCTAGGTCTATTTCATATATGCTATCTTGAATTGTATCTTTAGTCTCAGCGTTATGTAATAATAGTAAAAACTAACACTTTGTTTGGATCATTGTTCCCCATCGTTTTATAATGTATTGTATTGTATCGTATCGTATCGTATCGTATTGTATCGTATCGTTTTATGAATACAATGTTTGAATAGATTGTATTGTTTGTTATTGTTAAATAATATTGTATTGGGTGATACCCTTTTTTGCTTGAGCCCGACCGGGCTGGATCCGGTCCGGAGCAAGTCGGGGCCATCGAACCCGACCTGGATGCAAGGTAGAACGACGGCCACGTCTACAACCGAGGTCGAGTCATTTCGAGACCGTTACAGAGCTCAAAAGGAATCACCACCGGATGGAGAAACACACAAGGTCGGAAGCCGGGCTCGTAACGGATAACCAAGCGTCGCCGGATATCTCGCCCAAACGTGATTTTCTCAACCACTTCAGGCCATTAAGGCGTAATTACAGGGATCCACGATGTAATCAATTTACCTACCTTATTTTTACCCTTAATCAGAATGTATAAATGGGTATCTCTCTAAATTCTTGTGGAGGATGAAGCACAATTGTTCTAAGCAATATTATATTCTGCGATTATTTACTTTAACAGCAATTGTTGAGTCTTTATCTTTATTTTCCTCAACCTAAAAGCCTTTTGTATCTTTTAGTTCACGGATCCTTAAAACCCCATATAATTCAATTGTTATCCGGATTC
>NW_017671767.1:231489-253253 GCF_001879085.1 Nicotiana attenuata
GTCGGTCGTAGAGAAGGCACGCCGGGTCAACTCAACTAGCCTTACTTGGGACTGGAGAAACAGGTATGTGGACCTATTCTAAAAACAGGAAAACTCCCACAGGACCCCAAAGAATCAAGGGCATTAAGAACAAAAGCGGCCCGTTTTTGTTTGGCCGAGGACGGAGTCTTATATAAAAGAACCTTCGGAGGACCACTCGCCATATGCCTTGCCCCGGAGACACAGAGTACGTATTGAGGGAAAATCCACGAAGGGTCATGTGGCAAACCATTCAGGGCGCGGATGCGTTGGTCCGAAAAATAATTCGAGCTGGATACTATTGGGTCAACATGGAAACAGGACGTAAGGGAATTTGTACGAAGATGCGACAGGTGTCAAAGACATGCGCCATTCATCCATCACCTGCTGAGCTGCTGCATTCGGTCATCTCCCATGGCCTTTCATGAAGTGGGGAATGGACATAGTGGGCCGCTTCCTCAAGCTCCGGGTAAGGCTCAATTTATTCTTTTTGGTTACTGACTACTTCTCCCAAATGGGTTGAAGCGCAGGCTTACGAAAAAGGTTTCGAGAGAAAGAAGTAATCGACTTCCTTTGGGACCACGTCGTGTGTCGGTTTCGGGATGCCTTCCGAAATAGTATGTGACAATGGGAAACAGTTCGTTGGGAGCAAGGTATCAAGATTCTTCGGAGGATAACAAGATCAAGAGGGTATTGTCAAACCCGTACCATCCCACCGGAAACGGGCAGGCCGAGTCGACCCAACAAGACCTCTTCAGAACCTAAAGAAAAGGTTACAAGACGCAAAAGGAAAATGGAGAGAGATGCTGCCCGAAATCCTATGGGCCTACCGGACAACCGAAAAGGACTAGTACCGGTGCACTCCTTTCTCTTTGGTTTACGGAGCCGAGGCCTTGATCCCAGTCGAGGTGGGCGAACCCAGCGCTAGATTCCGGTATGCAACCGAGGTTACCAACCAAAGAAGCAATGCTCACCAGCTCTGGATCTTTTTGACGAAAGAGGAGAGGCCGCACTAGTTAGGATGCAGCTCAGAACAAAAGATCGAGAGATATTATAACGAAGGCTCGTCTTCGACACTTCCAATATAAGGGGACTTTGGTACTAAGAAAGGCTCACCCTCAACACTCGAGACCCCTAACGAAGGGAAATTAGGACCGAACTTGGAAGGCCCTTTACGCCATTTTGAAGGTAACCGGAAAGGGTTCGTACAAGTTAGGAACGATGGATGGGAAAGAACTACCCAATAACTGGAATATAGGCCACTTGAAGAGATACTACTGCTAAAGGTAAGTCCTTCTTTCTTCTCGCTTCCATAAACTTTTTTGGAGAACTTGTCCGATCCTAACCCGTGCAGGTCGATGACGGTCGCTAAGATAAGTTCGGACATCGGAGAGACTGAAAGCACGAGCTGCACTCTTTTTTTCCTTCGACCGTTTTTGTCCAACTCGGGTTTTTCGGCAAGGTTTTAACGAGGCAGCAAGAAACACCGTGCTACCATAAGGGTATCCAAGGGTAAATCATTGATTATACTCTAGTATCGCCCTCCGAAGAAGGGCGAACGGTCAATAAGAAATAAATGATAAGGGTCCAAAACGGCCAAAGCGAGCCGTGCCCAACTGACCTGACCTAAATCCGCTCGAATCAGTATGATTATTAATTATTACTGCAATAGCAAAGACTATCTGATGCATATTCATATCATAACCTAAAGATTTTGTTCGACTCTTTCGGTATACTTTTTCAAGTCCGATCAACATAAGACCTCCTCGAGGCACATAAGACCTCTCGAGGACCACATTCCTCGAGCACATTCGAACATAAGACCTCCTCGAGGCACATTCTTGAACATAAGACCTCCTCGAGGCACCATTCGAACATAAAGGACCTCCTCGAGGCCACATTCGAAACATAAGACTCCTCGAGGCACATTCGAACTTAAGACCTCCTCGAGGCACATTCGAACATAGGACCTCCTCGAGGCACATTTTGAACATAAGAACCTCCTCGAGGCATATTCGATTCATATTCGATCACATAAGACCTGCTTTAAGCTCATAAGACCTCAATGAGGCAACACTTAAACTATAAGACCTCAAGAAGGCAAGTCCAAGCTCATAAGACCTTAATAAGGCGACACATAAAATTGAAAAACCTCAAAGGTGAGTTCGGAAATTCGTTAAGGCCTCGATAAGGCCATTATTTTGACCATAAGTCCTCGAGAAGGGGGTCCAAATTCATAAAATCTTCAAAAAGAGGTAATACCGGCTTCATCATCGACTTCACTTAAAAGGCGAAGTATACTCGAACTTGTAAGACCTTAAGAAAAAGGCGTAAAATCGATACAAAACCTGGGTCAAACTATGCCCGAGTTCCGAACCCACTCCTCGGGGACTGCTTCGAAGAAACCTAAGGGTTAGACTCACCCGAGCTCGAATCAACTCACTCGGGGACTGCCTTGAGAAACCCGAAGGTCGAAATTCACCTGAGTTCGAATACATTCACTCGGAGACTATTTCGAAAAATATAAAGGACTACCATCGTTTCCAAAAAGATGAAAGCAAAGTAATAACAAGATGGAAAAAGGAGAATAAATGGCAAAGGGCGCAGTGTTGCATAAAAAAGGCTCGCTACCGGAGCAATTACATAAGAGGGAAAAACAAAAACAAAGCCTAGCCTATTCCCGGAGTCAATCGGAGCCATCCTCGAATCTTCGGGGAACGTCGCCCCTTCTCGAAGCGTCCTCAGCTTCGGCAGCTTTGGCGACGTCCGATGCAAGATCGAAACCGCGACGTTGGAGTTCAGTAAGAAACTTCAAGCCGGGCCTGACACTTCGCATATTCGGCTAACATTCTTGACTGCTGGTTGGCCGCATCAGGCATCGGCCCTATATTGGGCCACCATATCGTTGGCAGTCCTCCTCGCCTGAGAAACTTTAGCCTCAGCTTCCCGAAATCGATTGGTCCATAGCTCAATTTCAAGGACTCGAGCCTCATTGGCCAACGTCAAGTCCGCAACCTCTTCCCGAAGGGAAGTCTTCTCCGACTCCAACTGTTGCACCCGGGCTTCCAGTTTCGGCTTTGTTCTCATTAAGTTCGGCTCTGCTCTCGTCAAGCTCGGCCTTAAACCGATTAAGCTCGGCTTGCACCCCCCTTAGCTTAGAACGAGCTCTTTCTTTGCTTCCTCCAGCCGGATAGCACAGACGCGTGCTCTTTATTCAAAAGGTCCAAATCCGGTCCGGCTTTCTAAACAGCTTCTCTTCAAGGACCCGGCGCCCCTCTCGCTCCGCCTCCATCTTGTCCTTGATTCGGAGGAACATCGAGTGATATAGCACCGATGCCTGCAAAGGAAAGTCTAAAGAGTCAGTACTGGGTCACAAGGCAAAAAATATTAGAAATAAAGAAGAAGCAAATACCTGAGCTGCGCCTGCTGGGCTTCGTTGAAAAGGCATGTCCAATCTACAGCCTCGGTCGCAGCCCGGTCTTCCTCCGTCATCAGATGATGAAGGTAGCTTGCAACCCCGACCGGGGGCCCCAGAGCCCGGACGTCTTTGGGGATAGCAAAAGTTACTATCCTGGTTACAGTCCGGGTCCAGGCTCGGAGCTGGGAACCTATCAACAAGCTTGTTGACGGCGAAGTCCCATTGATCTTCGGCCTGAAAGGTCTTTCCGGGGGATTTCGAGCCCGAAAGTGTTGGCGGAGGGTACCCCATCAAAAAAGGTCTCGAAGCTACCTCCCATTCATCGGGATGTCGTCCGGCAGCTGCCCCCAAGTCGAGGAAGTGGAGGGACGTAACTGGGTGATCGGTACCCGGGGATGCCCGCGCAGGGGCCGAGGGTTCACTAGCATCCTCAACCCTCACGTCCTCGGGAGCAGCCTCAACTGGATGGTCCACCAGCTCAGGGTCCGGTCGAATGGACCGGTGGCGGACGAGCTCCGGCTGCTCCTCATCGTCATCCTCTTTGTCATCCTCTTCCTCGGAGGACAAGACGATTTGGCTTTTTGGTTTGCGGGCGGCCCTTTTTGTCCGCTTAGTCTTCCTTTGAGGCTCGTCCGTACCGGACTCCCCGGGCCTTTTATTTTCTCCCGGAACTGGAAGGGGGCATAGTATTGAAGACCTCATCTCCGCGTCCTTGGGCAGCCTGCAAAACACGAGGTTATGATGCATTCCCGATATACAGGAAAAAATGCGCTACCGG
Source organism: Nicotiana attenuata (assembly GCF_001879085.1). Taxonomy (NCBI): domain Eukaryota; kingdom Viridiplantae; phylum Streptophyta; class Magnoliopsida; order Solanales; family Solanaceae; genus Nicotiana; species Nicotiana attenuata. The sequence goes on from NW_017671767.1 coordinate 235,704, forward strand.
TCGAAAAGAAGGCTTACCATGGTTTTTCGCCTCCCACCGACCTTTGGAGATTTCCTTCCAGTTTCGCTCCGAATATGGCCGCTGGGCCACTATCTTGTTTACCCAGCCGGCCAGATCCTTGACGGCAGCTGGGGTTTGGGTCACCGCTGCACAAGAAAGGGGTTTTCAGGAAGAAGCTGAGGAAAACACGCTCTAAAAGATGAACAGTGAGAAAATACTTACGTTTGAGGTTCCACCTCTCCGGAAATGGCATGCAATCGGCCGGAATCAGGTCGGACGTCCTGATCCGGACAAACCTGCTCATCCAGCCTCGATCTTTGTCTTCATCGATGCTGGAGAATGGGGGTTTGCTAGCCCGGCGGGCCAGTTTTATTAATCCCCCTCGAAATATTCGGGGGCTGTATAGTCGAAGAAGATGGTCGAGGGTAAAGGGGAAATCGCCCTCGACTCTCTCAACAAAAAACCGAAAGAGATATACGATCCGCCACATCGAGGGGTGGATCTGACCTAAGGTCACCTCGTACCACCGGCAGAACTCCACTATGATGGGTTCTAAGGGGCCTAAGGTGAAGGGATATGTATATACACTAAGATATCCTTCAACGTGAGTCATAATCGACTCGTCACGGGAAGGGGCGACCAGGTCTTTCCCTTCCCATCTACATTCAGCCCTCACCCGGTCTAGGCAACCGGGAGTGATTAGACTAATATACTCCGATGCCGGTTCGCCGCGGCCCGGGACCGATGATGGGTTTTCAACCTGGAAGTCGGCAGATACCGAGCAACCAGTCGGTGTGAATGCTTTCAATGGGGGTTCTGGTGCATGTTCATCAGATCTAGCGGGGCTCGCGGCCGAGCTTGGTCTAGAAGGAACACTTTGTGAAGTTTTCGCCATTTCTTAAAGCTTTACGAAGAGATGAAAAGAAAATACAACCAATGCAGAATTTGAGAAAGATAGGAAATGTTGAACCTGGAAGGGTCGTTTATACTTTTTCCATGAGGCGGTGGCACGAATCGCGAAGCCGCAGACACGAAGCGACAGATAATTAAGAGAAGCATTAAATGCCTGCAGCAGGCGTGGTCAGAGCACTCGATGGCTTTTTCACCTGGCGTATGGCCATACGTCACGGGCATCACGTCACCGGTCATATCGTTTATTATCATTACTCTCTAATAAACGAGGGGACTATCTGTATTGGGTGATACCCTTTTTTGCTTGAGCCCGACCGGGTTGGATCCGGTCCGGAGCAAGTCGGGGCCATCGAACCCGACCTGGATGCAAGGTAGAACGACGGCCACGTCTACAACCGAGGTCGAGTCATTTCGAGACCGTTACAGAGCTCGAAAGGAATCACCACCGGATGGAGAAACACACAAGGTCGGAAGCCGGGCTCGTAACGGATAACCAAGCGTCGCCGGATATCTCGCCCAAACGTGATTTTCTCAACCACTTCAGGCCATTAAGGCGTAATTACAGGGATCCACGATGTAATCAATTTACCTACCTTATTTTTACCCTTAATCAGAATGTATAAATGGGTATCTCTCTAAATTCTTGTGGAGGATGAAGCACAATTGTTCTAAGCAATATTATATTCTGCGATTATTTACTTTAACAGCAATTGTTGAGTCTTTATCTTTATTTTCCTCAACCTAAAAGCCTTTTGTATCTTTTAGTTCACGGATCCTTAAAACCCCATATAAATTCAATTGTTATCCAGATTCGAGGGTAAACAAATATTTTGATATTTGGTTTGACTGTATCGTACTGTACTGTAACTGATAAATTTACTAAAATACCCTCAATTGTTTAAATATTAAATTTATCAAAAAATATGCATAAAAATAATTTTAAAAAGCAGAACAAAAGAAGGTAAAACACCTTAAGAAAGTAGAACAAAGGAGTGAGACAGAAGAAGGCAAAACAAAGGAGCACAACTAATTAGAATTGAGTTAAAAGCAAATTAGGAGAAAAAATAAAACAGAAGGCGGCAAAACACCTTTAACGTTGGCGGCAGAAGTTCTGGGAAAAAATAAAGTAGTTTATAGGTTGGAGATTTGGAGTTAAAATAGCAAAAAAAAACTAAAGGATAAAATAGAATTGTGCAGTAATAAGTTAGGGCATAATTGGAAAGAAAAATAGGAAACAATCCCACCACACCAAATCGGTTGTTTCACAAAAGGGGACTTTTCATTGTTCCGGAACAATGAATTTAACAATACAATACAACCAATTTTAATGAAACAATCAAAACAAACATTGTTTCGAGATGACAATACAATACGATACAACGGGGAACAACCATCCAAACAAGCTGCAAGTAGAGTCGCTTGTTTAGTTGTGGCCACCATCAAATATCATATAATCAAATTGAAGGTTCATGTTAAAGGTAGTGGTGCATCCATCCTTTTGAAATTCTAGTTCTGCCTATTATAAGTCCGTACTTTTGTTTTGACTAATATAATAATTTATCCCTAAATCATTTTGTAATCCTTAACATACCCTTACTGAAATAAAATCCCTAATCATCTACATAACTTCACTCCTTCACCTTTTCACAACTTCTTTCTATACCCATCATGTTGTCGGCCATCGTTAAATACAAATACATAATTAAGATGCTGTATTGAATGGCCTGGGTGACTAGCTAGACATAAATGAGTTTGGATCCGTTAAAAATAATTCACTCTTTTTCCAATTGAAGAAGAAAGCGTGCTATTCATCCCCATATGAAAGCATCTGATTTGTAATAAGAGATCTAAAACAATGACAAAATTTAATAAAACTTATACCTAGAAAGTCTATTATGCCATTAATATTATAAATTCTCTTATTTATATAATACCTTCTATATTATATACTCCAATATAATATATTTTTACCTAGGTATTTTACTTATGATTAAAATAACTTTATAATATTTTATTTATTCCTTTTATAATATATCCATACATTTAATTTTTTCATGGCATTCAAGTTTTTTAATCGTATTCAAACATGAATATATTTTAAAATATAAAAATGGCAAAATATTTATTTATTAATATATATTTGAAATAATAAGAACAGATTTGTTTAACAAATGCCAGTTTTTCATAGTCAATAAAACTTTTAGAATAAATCAAAGACATTTGTGTTTAATATTAAGTTTCTTAAAGCTTTATCTGTTAACATTATTTATTTAAAAGTATTAATTTGATGTGCCAGTGTGCTAAATGTGGATATTTTATTTATGTGATTAACGAATATGGTTTGGCTGATGAAACTGTGAGCTTTAATTTTATAAATTTTGATTATAAACATTTCATTATTCATGGTTAACAATTTTGACTTGGGATATTTTTTTTTTTTTGAGATTTGTTCACATTGATGTTACTGATTAATTTAATAAGACTACCAATATATCTTGAAAGTTAACATTAAGAAAAAATTAAATGTACGAATATATTATAAAAATAATAAATAAAATAATATTAAGTTATTTTAATAATAAGTAAAATACCTAGGTAAAAATATGTTATATAGGAATATATAATATAAAAGATATTATATAAATGGGAGAATTTATAATGTCAAGGCCATAATCGACTTTTCAGATGAAAGTTTTACAAAATCCGGTCAAAATGACTATTGTGATATAGTAAAATAATTTTCGTGTAACAAAAAAAATTAAGTGACCTTTGGGTAACAAACACAAAGTCGCATGACTTTTTACGTAATAAAAAAAAATTTTAGATAAGGCCACCCATAAAATTTACTCCAAAATTCATGAAGATCTTGAACTTTGACAAAGAAGAACCGATATACTGATATCTCTTCCAACTCCTTATCCTAATTCAGGGCTTTGTAATTTCCTCTGGTCTATCATAAATTTGGCACATCTTCTAGGTGAAATTGTTAATAAAACTATTTTGACTTATCAAAAGAGCAGCCGGAACTAATCGAGGACACGACCCTTAATAGGACGGTGTAGAGGTCGAAGATTAGGGTGGAAGGTTAGTAGGTAGTCGAGTATTTCTCTTTGTCTTACTCAATTCGCTAGCATTAGTGTACCTTTTAATCATAGATTGCTATTATTACCTAAAATTTAATTGTTTTCTTGGTTTCGCTCGTAACTTTATCTTGTTGTTGTTCATACTGTTGCCATTACTCTTTTTCACCCTTTCTCCAGTCGAGGGTCTATCGGAAACAACCTCTCTGCAGGTGAAAGTTTATATAAATGGAATGATTTATAATGTCAAGGGCATAATAGGCTTTTCGGGTAAAAGTTCTATAAAATCTTGTTAATGTGACTATTGTGATAATTAAAGCATAGTAAAATAATTTTTGTGTAACAATAGAAAAAAAAGAAGTGATTTTTGGATAACAAACACAAAGTTGCATGACTTTTACGTAATAAAAAAAAAAGAAAAAAGATTTTTGGATAATAAACACAAAGCTGAATGTCCACTCATAAAATTTACTCCAGAATTCATGAAGATCTTGAACTTTGATAAAGAAGAACCGATATATTGATATTCTCTTCCAACTCTGCATACTAACTCAGGGCTTTCTAACTTCCTCTAGTCTAACCAAATCTATCATAAATTTGGCACATCTTCTTGGTGAAATTATTAATAAAATTATTTTGACTTATCAAAAGAGAAGTTGGAGTTGACTGAGGACGCCCTAAATAGGAGGGTGAGGAGGTTGAAGATTATGGTAGAAGGTTAGCAGGTATTCTAGCGTTTACCTTTGTCTTACTCAAGTTCTCTAGCATTAGTGTTAGTATGATATCCTTTTATTCATAGATTGCTATTATTACCTAGAGTTTAACTACTTTCTTGGCTTCGATCTTAACTTTAGCTTGTTGTCGTTTATACTTGTTGCCATTACTCTTTTCATCATTTCTCCAGCCGAGGGTCTATCGGAAACAACCTCTCTGTCCTTCCAAGTTAGGGGTAAGGCTGCATACATTTTACCCTCCCCAAACCCTACTTTTGGGAAATCACTGAATTTGTTGTTGTTATTTTAATAGAAGAGAAAAGCTAAATTTTTTTGTTTGGTTCTAGTAACACTCTCGTATGTCCTTCCCTCAAACAAACTCAACATAGCCCTATCTGGATCATTAAACATGTAAAATACAGGTAAAGAGAAAGCTGTGAATCAAGTGAAACCCATGTAGCTGCCACCATATCAAAGAGCCATCACTACGAAATCAGTCAAACTTGTGAAAATCTACTCTAATAGAAGTTGCAGACCAGATAAAAGTATAAATTGGAGATCTCAACAGTGAACGTCAAAATATAGTCCATGGCCACTCAATCAGATGGTGAAGAAGGCAAAAAAGGGTCAACAAAGCAAGCATAGTTACACTCGATTACGACTACTTAGAGCCCGTTTGGCTTAGCTGATTTAGAGTAGCTGATAAGCATTAGGTGCTGAAAAACACTTTTAAGTGCTGAAGCTGATTTAAAAAATAAGCAGTTACGTGTTTGGATGAAAGTGCTGAAATTAAATAATAAGCAGCTGAAGAACTAGGTATACGAAGAGTTCTGTTTTAAAAAGAAGTATTTTAGGGATAGAATAGTAAATATTTTGGTCAAACCTAAAGTGCTTATAAGCTGAAATTTGATAAGTTGGGGGAGACCAACTTATGGCTTTTGACTTATTTTTGGTTTATAAGCACTTAACTTATAAGCACTTTTAATTATATCAAACGCGTAGATAAGCCAAAAAGTGCTTATAAGCCAGTTTGACCAGCTTATAAGCTTAGCCAAACACCCTCTTAATATTAATATCAATCTATTTGTTGTGGCAAATATTTGACCTAATAGTTTCTGAAAATGAATGAGCCATTGTTTCAGACACCAGCAACAAAATAGGGCAGAGTTGGCATTAAAGAAAGAAGCCAAAAATATACAATGTATAACAGAGAAATTTAGGCTGGTCATCCAAGAATAAGAAGCTAAGACATTGAGAACAACAAACAAAAAAGTGATACTAATCCTGCTGAACTCCAAGCATAAGGACCTAAACAATGAACTGAAAGTGTGTATCAACAACAAAAATAAGAAAAACAAAATCTTTGTTATCATGAAACAGGGTTAAATATCCCAATCCCCCGGCATCCTTTTACGTTTGAAGGTCTTAACTCAAAAACCTATTCCTGTGACATTGGGTGTTTCATATCTCCGGAAAAATTGAACACAAGAAAAACATGGTTCCCAAGGGAATAAGCTAAGTTTAACCATACTCACTGCAATTTATCACCGGGACTGAAAAAGGCAAAAGGATGAATGGGGTCAACTATTATGCAGCATTGATTCAGATTCCAGACACATCAGTATAACAAAGTTAATCACGTTTCAGTAACTTTACAAGACATAATACAAGATCTCTGGCTAAGTGATCAACCAAAGGTTGAACTCTCCATCAAAGTAAAGCTCTAAAGATCAAAGGAAGGCTTAAACAGCACTTCACAAAACACTATCAATAAGCCTTCACAAGGGCTTTCTATGAATGAGTTAAAAGAGATTCTAACTGAACATTTTGGGAATAGACCTGATGATCACGGGCAGTTTTGCGTATCTTCTGATTCCTTCACCTTGCCTCGACATCAGGCAACATGTTAAAGTAACGACGAGTGCAAGAACCCGACCTCCAATAAGGCCAACTAGAACAACCAAAAGGAGAACAATATACATAGAATTATGCTCTATTTCAGTTAAACCATCTTCCCCGACTATGGTTGCCTTATCAATACCTCTAAATGATCCTTCAACGCTAGCATCACTAAGTCCATTAGATGATTCTCCAGTACTACCAACAACCTCAACAACATCTGTCTTATGATCTATTCTACTTGCCACCGATGATACATCGGATTTCATTTCCCGTTCACAATTAGAACCTACAATTTCATTCCTTCCTTCATTCAGGATCATATGATGACTCTCCAGTGCTGAACCTTTCTTCTTTCTAAACTTCTTCGGAACAAGTTTCTTCATTTTCGATTTCATCTTCGCCCTATGAGATTTCTTTTCCTTGGATTGAGATAAATCACATCTAAATTCCTCTCCTTTCTCCATTACAACCCCCTCTACATCCACTCCTTCACATGTCAATTTGCCATCACAAATACATTGACTTTCCTCTTCATAAGGTTCTTGTACAACTTCAATTTCTTGAACTTGGCATCCAAAATCAGAGGACAACTCATGGTCCCGCGATGGCGCCTTAAAAACACAATCTTCATCTTCCTCTAGTTCAACCACTTTGGCCCTAAAGATCCCCTGTATCACCAATCCAACTCTCCTTTGTACTGGAGAAAAGAATCCATACAAACTTTGCCCTAAATATTCCAAGAAAAGCAACAAGAAGGCCGACACAGTAATCCCCAGCACAAGATTATTCATCCCTAGAACCAAAACCACCACCATAAACATCTTCAAAACCCCCACTACCAACCCCTGATTCATACTTAAAAGATCAGATTTTTTTTCAACTTCAACTTCAGGGATCAAAGGGGAAACCGTATCATCAATCAACGCCTCAACAGAGGAAGTAATAGTGATAGGAGAAGGGGGTGGTGGTGGTGAAGGAGAGGGAATTGGAGAGGACAAAGAAAGAGGTTTCTTGGTTTTCTTCTTGAATCTAGACCGGTTCTTGACGACAAGATCAACAAGGGAAGTAGGGAAACCGGTTTCAACCATAAGGGGAGATGATCCAGCACCTCTTTGAGAATTCATTACATGCTCCTTCACCATTTGTGATATGCTTGCCCCCTTCTTCACCTTCTTCCATGGAAATAAAGGCATTCTTCAATCCACTCTTTTCTTCAATCAAAATTCAAAGAAAATTGAATTTGGGTTTTTGTTAAATCTCAAGACTTTGAATCAAATTCAAAGCATAACAGGTGGAGATGCAATTTCCATACATATACACCGACCCAGAAAAAGGGAAATCTTGAAGAAAAAAAACTGAGGAAAATTACAAAGGGATGATGAAGAGGCTGCGGTTATGATTATACGGACATGGCATGATCTTGTGACAATAAAAATAATAATAGGAAAAGATTTATTGTCTGCCCACGCGTATGTATATGTAGGTAAAAATAGAAGAAATTGAAATTGAAGGGACAAACAAACAATCCAAGAAGAGGTGGTTCTTAACCCAACTAATCAATGGATTGTGTTGTTGGTAAAGAGAAAACAAAACTGAAACCCTATTTAGGATATTTTAAGGGAGGGGTACAGTTCCTTTAATGGTTTGCTTTTGTTTTTTTCTTCCCGACATTAATGCTAAACCAAAGTCTTTTAGGAAATGGTTAATGGAATTAGTTAAATATTTTTACTTTTATTAGGACAAAACTACCGAAAAGATTTTACTTTTTAAAGTTGTTTCTCAAATAGAAAGTGATGTTTAGCATTTGGGGAAAATAATGGTACGTATATTATATATACACTAAACTCTAACGTACAAACAATACGAGTAGTAAATAAATAAAACGGAAAAGGGTTCAAAATGCTCCTAAACTATTGGAAAAGGTTTAAAAATACTCTGCATCCACCTATTGGGCTAAAAATACCCCTCCATCCACCTTTTTGGTTCACTTATTCCCTTTGACCGTTAGGTCAATGCTGAATTAAAAATAATTATTATTCTTTTTGTAAAACTTAAAAAAAATTCACAAAATGTTTTCGTTTTTTTAAACTAATGCACCAGTAATCCACTAATTTAGTAAAGTCTTCTTCTTCTTTGTTTTTCAGTTTTTACAAAAAACAATTCAGTTTTTACAAAAAACTATTTTTTTCAATTTTTTAAAGCATTTTTTTTGTAAAAACAGAAAAAAATGTTTTTAATAAAATATTTTCATTTTTTTAAAAACTGAAAAAAATACTTTCAACAAAATTTTCATTTTTGAAAAATATTTTTTTTCATTTTTTTCAGTTTTTTAAAAAAACTAAAATATTTTTTCTTTTAAAAAAAACTGAAAAACGAAAATAAAACTAAATGTTTTAAAAAAACTGAAAAAAATGAAAAAAAAAATATTTTTCAAAAACGAAAATATTTTGTTGAAAATAATTCTTTTCAGTTTTAAAAAACGAAAATATTTTATTAAAACAATTTATTTTTTGTTTTTATAAAAAAAATTTCCAGTTTTTACAAAAACAAATACTTTAAAAAAACTGAAAAAAATGAAAACTGAATTGTTTTTGTAAAAGCAAAAAGAAAATAAAATAAGAAGACTTTACTAAATTAGTGGACTATTGGTGCATTAGTTAAAAAAACGAAAATATTTCGCAAAATATTTTTTTTTTAGCTTTACAAAAAGAAAATAATTATTTTTAATTTAGCATTGACCTAATGGTCAAAGGGCATAAATGAACCAAAAAAGTGGATGGAGGAGTATTTTTAGCCCAATAGGTGGATGAAGGTTATTTTTAAACCTTTTCCAATAGTTTAGGGGCATTTTGAACCCTTTTCCGTAAATAAAATTAGGTAACAATTCTCTTCACAATACAAAAAGCATAATATGATTAGGGGTCAATCAGCAACACTGTGCATCTTACCTTGCTCTCTTTACTATGTTTATTATCATGCATTCAGAGGCGGTTACAGAACTTTCTTGGCTCGAATTCAAAATTCTATCGTAACTCATTTAGTTTATTGCGTTTGAAATTTATTATTTTACTTATTTAGTGAATTTCTTTTTAACACATCTATAAGATCTAAGTCAAAAGGATGAAGCTCTAGCTCCTTCACTAGATCCGCCAAAATTAAGAAAATAGATAAATAATCAACATCAAGTGCAAAATATATACTCCTACTTAACTACTATTAAACGATAAAAGTTTATACAAATTAAAAAAAAAACATTTGTATTCAGTCATTTTAGATATTTGACATGCTTTTTATTTGCAGCCGATATTTGAAAAAAAACTAATAGCTACATAAATTTTAATTTATTCAGTCTAACGTACAAACAATAAGATATTTTTTTTTAAAAAAATTTAAAAATATATTCAAGCACCTTTTAAAAACTAATGTCACCTAAACTATTGTAGTCAATCAATGGAGATTTTCAGTAGATTTTTATGCTGGACTTGGTCAACACTGGTGTGAGCTTCTTTTGACCTTAAATAATTCGTTTTCCACATTGCTTGACCACCAAACAAGCATTTCTGCCGGCAATCATACGCAGTACTTATTAAAGACACCAGTATACGTACTTTGCTGGGATCACTTTAATTTTTTTTTTGTCTGAAATAAATTATGGATGAGATGACTGATACTTGATAAATAAAAAGCAAAAGGGATTAGCCCAAAAATTCTACAAGAATCTATCTTTAATTGTCCGTTCTAATCAGTGATGTAATAAGAATTTAATTTAGAACTTGACAAATGGTGCGGTCCTACATAGCAGTCCAGTGGCGGTTGACATAATTTCTATTCAGAAATTCAACATCTAATTTGAACCTATATATAAGTATAATTTTTCAATGAAACGGGTCGAAGAAACCCCTTCTGCTCCTCTAGCTCCGGCCATGCAGTCATCAACTAGTTTGTTTGATTTCCTACTTTTATCTTTCTTGAATTTCTGTAATTTAATTTCGTCAGTAAAACTTAATAATAATAAGGAAAACGGTAAAAATAATTAGGTAAACGTAAAAATTAAAGTATTACTTCGATCTTAATTTTAGGCTGAATTTTTTAAAGGAAACAAAATGCAATATATACAACAAAATGAGGAAAAGCAAGGTGCAATATACCAAGAAATGATAATGGCAAAGTGTTAAAGGAAGCCCTAAATTTGTTAGACAGTATGCACATTTGTGTTCAAATAATTATGCACATTCGATTTTGAGTATGGATTATTAAAAGGAAAAAGTAATTATTGAACTAAATGCTAATAGCTTTACGGGAAATTCTAGTTTCATTAATCTCATCTTCGTCTGTTTATTTTGAACTTTAGCCCTAAAGCTTTGCAAGCTCTTCTTTTTCCTTTGGACTTATGTTGATTTAGAATTTGAATTTTATGAGTAATAAGTTTACGAATGATGGCATCAAGTACATGTAGCTAGGTTTGAATTAAAATTATATATATTTAGTGAACTTCTTAATACAAATAAGAATTTGGACTAACCAAACCCGTACCTAATCTTCTAGGCTCTAGCCCTGCCCCCTGGCACATATAACCATAGATTTGTATCTTTCTTTTAATCAATAAATCTCTTATCTTCTGCCCTCTTCATGGATTGATTCTTTTGATTGTCTTATCATTTTATGTGAGCAGCCAACTTGTCCCTTCGTCAAACTAATTAAATATAACGATTCGCTCCGTCGTTTTGACATTTAAAACTCTCACGATCCAATTCCCGAACCCGGTCGTGATGGCGCCTCTCGTGAAGACAAGGCCAGCCAGAACAAACGAAACACCTCCTTTAAACAATTAATTAACATAAACAGAACTAAAACATGTTTAAGATAGCCATAATTACGGAAACAGCGATAATAACAAGGAAAACCATCCCGACACAGCCCAAACCGGGGTGTCACAAGTCACGAGCATCTATCAGAGTATAATTACAACTACAAGGCCTAAAATATACAAAAGAGAACTGATAAACATAAGGAAGAAATGCGGTGCTGCGAACGCTAACAATCACCTCGCCAAACTCCGATAAACTTAGCCTCCGATCAACTCAAACCCGCTACCGGGTGAACAAATACCTGCATCTGCACACGAAGTGCAGGGAGTAAAGGGAGTACTCCAACTCACTGAGTAATAACAATAAATAATGGTTGAAAGCATGAAAACACATAAATGCACAAGACAATTCTATATCAGGCAGTAAATTACTTAAAGCAGTAAAACCGTAAAGAATCAAATGAAATCTCCTTTTAAAAACAGGTAAATCAGGTAAAACAACAAGTAAATAGTGAGTAGTAATCTTCCCCTCGGGCCCAGTATCAATCACTCAGAACAGTATCAGCCCCTCGGGCTCAGTATCAATCACCCAGCACAGTATCAGCCCCTCGGGCTCACTCTCAGTTACTCAGCATAGTATCAGCCCCTCGGGCTCACTCTCAGATCATATGGGTACCCGCGCTCACTGTGGGTGTGCAGACTCCGAAGGGGCCCCTTACGGCCTAAGCGCAATATCAACATAAGGCCTGAAAGCCTTCTCACATCACACAAAAGGCCTGAAAGCCTCCTCACATCACACTCGAGGCCTGAAAGCCTCCTCACATCACACTCGAGGCTTGAAAGCCTCCTCACATATGGCCCTCGGCCCCACTCAGTCCAGAAAACATCATAAGCCCCTCAGGCATCAATAAAATAGTAGTGCTCAGCCCAAACAACAGTGGAAATATCATTTAAGTCTCAAAGTTCAATTAAAGCAGCTGAGTTTGTAAAAACAGTATAATCAACAGGACTGAGTTCAAGTAGTATATCAAAATAGTGAGGAAACAGTGATAAAAATCCACGAAGGATTCAAGCAGTCAGCATGAAGCCCAAAATACGGCAATAGGCCCAAGTCATGTTGATAACAAATACATTTCAGTCAAATACGCGGTAAAAATATTAATCGGGACGGACCAAGTCACAATCACCAATAGTAAACAACCCCGCGCTCGCCATTAAGCGCGTNTTTCAAACCCTCAGGATATCATTTACAATCATTACTCAACTCGAACCGGTCCAAACTCTAGCCCGCGATGCCTCGCCCGCACGAATCGACCTCTGGATGCTCCAAATCTAGCCACAATCAGTACATAATCATTAAAATATTCTAAGGGAGCAAAGCCCACTCGAAAATATCCAAGTTAACATCAAAATTCCGAAATTGCTCAAACCCGGCCCCCGGGCCCACGCTTCGGAATTCGACGAAACTCACAAAATCCGACAACCCATTCAACCACGAGTCCAACCACCAAAATTACTAAATTCCGATAACAATTCGGCCTCCAAATCTTCAAATCTTATTTTCAAATTCCTAGGTCCAAATCCCCAATTTACACCTCAAAAAACATGTAATCTAGTCGGATTATTCGATGATAATTCAATATTATGGAGTAGAAATGATCACAAGTGACTTACCTCAAGATTGCTCATGATTTCTTGCTCAAAAATCGCCCCAAGCCGTGTTCTTTCACAAAAAAACGTCAAAATGAGCAAAAAAAACAGAACAGCACTAATACACCCGAATCTGGTCGCTAATAGCCAAATCTGGTCGCTAAAAGTTCCAAATCTGGTCGCTAAAAGGTGCACACCAGATCTGATGCACCAGCAATCTTTAATTTCACTAAAAAGGCTCTAACTCCATCATACAAACTCGGAATTCGATGATTCTTGTTCCTATGAGTCACAAATAATAATACGAACATAGCCCTTCAATCGAAACTCAATTCGGAGCTCATTTGCTCAATGTGATACCCATTTCGCTCGTTAAACAATTAACTCATGTTTCGCGTCAAAAACCCAATTGCGACTTGATGAAATTAAACCAAACTTTCCAGATCACTCCTAAAATTCATTGTCAAAATTCCGGAAGTCTCGAAATCAAATTTCAATCTCTAGAACTAAAAATGGACCTTTGGATCATTACATGCTTATGCTCAAAACGGCAAAATCTTCCAAAAACTCCTCCAAAACTTATCCGAGCCTCATGGGACCCCGACCAAACATGTCAACACACACCATAACATCATTCAAACTTGTTCCAACCTTCGGAACACTCAAAACAACATCAAAACATCGAATCACCCTCGGATTCAAGCCTAAGAATTCCAAAACTTCCGAATTACTCTTTCGATCAAAAATCCGACCAAACGACGTTCGAATGACTTGAAATTTTGCACACACATCACAAATGACATAACGAAGCCACAGCAACTCTCGGAATTCCATTCCGACTCTCGGATCAAAATCTCACCCATCAACCGGAATTCGCCAAATTACTAACTTCGTCAATTATGATCACGCTCCTAAGTCAAAAATCACCTAACGAAGCTAACCAAATCATAAAAACTCCGATCCGAGCTCATATACAAATAAGTCAACTCTTGGTCAAACCTTTCAAATTCAAACCTTTCAACTGAAACTGTTCTTTCAAATTCATTCCAAATTTTCCTGAAAACCAAAACCAACGATCTACATTAGTCATAATACATAACACGGGGCAAGTCATGCCCGAAAACCGGCGATCAAAGTGGAAAAGCTCAAAACGACCGGTGGGGTCGTTACATCCTCCCCCACTTAAACACACGTTCATCCTCGAACGTACCCAGAGTTGTCCTAGAAGCCAACCAATAGCTGAATAACATTACCAGGCATATACCCGGGGGTGATCCTACGTCACCCTATCTCATATAGGTCCGGTAACACATTTTACCTAAAATCACACAATTCAGTCTAGCCCATAAATCATAGAACCACATCTCACTTTCCTAAATCATACACAAGATCAGAACGTCACATCTATATTCAGAATAAGCCCGAACCAGCTGTAATAACCCATACCTGCAACCTCAGGTGCAATCATATGATATACCACATAACTCAAACACTCACGATAACTTCTATTCACAGCAGCTGCACACAACACCCGAATACCAGTAGAAAACCTCTTATCAACTAAGGTCTTATTCCAATACTTCTATATACTACGATAAATGAAACACGCAATAAAACGTAACCATTTCTAAGGTCAACCATTCATGAAGCCACTTCCCTTTTGACTAATATTACAGCAGATTTCCGAGCCGAACCTCGATATTATCCTTCCAACAAGCTGAAATCAAATCTGTTCGTATTCATTAATGACCCCAACGATCACCTCAAATCCAACACACCACTCTGGTGACATGACACATCAATACAGGCCTAAGCCACAACTTGCATAATTCGCGCACCAATAAGAAACGGTCTGAACATACTCAAATCATGAAATGACCCAAACGAAAGAGTTGTACCTCAAGCTCAATGAAAATGACCCAAACGAAAGAGCTGTACCTCAAGCTCATCAGTACCATCACAACACAAAGCTGAGA
This sequence comes from Nicotiana attenuata, assembly GCF_001879085.1. Taxonomy (NCBI): domain Eukaryota; kingdom Viridiplantae; phylum Streptophyta; class Magnoliopsida; order Solanales; family Solanaceae; genus Nicotiana; species Nicotiana attenuata. The sequence goes on from NW_017671767.1 coordinate 250,744, forward strand.
CCCCGTCTCACATCATAGAAATAGAACACATGAATCTACCCCGAAAGGTCATATCTCCACGTAGCCTCGCTACAATGCGTGATCCTATCCAAACAATGTTACACCTGGAACACCTCAAGTCACTATGCTCAAAATCGACGGCCACACACAATTTGATGTCTGGAACCCAAGCAAATCATTACACCCACGGTGAAACAAATAACATATGCCACGCAACCCGATAGGACACAACCGATACGCCGTTCACTAAGCATCGCTCACTTACTCTTCCCGCTCGAATCCCACTAAGAGACCCCAATTGAACCGCACCATATGTGCCTATAACCAACAAATCAAGCACCCCACGACACAGAAAGGTAACTCATAGATCTCCCCAGATCACTGATAAGCTCAACAACGGTCGAATCAATACCTCCCTCAACAATGCCATTCGGAGCCAACCAAACCGACTCAAGATAGAACACTCACCCACATTAACCTGCCAACGAACTCCTTATCAAGGAAACCTGAATATGCTCCTTCCACCTCTATAACTCTGCCGGTGCTATACGATACGATACAAGGCACCAACTCAACACTGAAATCCACAACCTTGCCCGGCGACATGCCCAGCCACAAGAAACACCTCCGAGAAGTCCCTCACCACCGGGACTGAATCAATATGAGGAGCCTCAGCACTGACACTCGTCACAAGACCCCAAATAAGAAAGGCAATCCTTCCCAGCCGTCCGTTGGGTCTTTGAAATATAAGACTCTCCCCAATAGGACATAATCTGTCGAACATCGCCACTCAATTCGTGGCGTTTTCCAGCATAGCCAACCGCGCCATCTTATTGCAATAGTCCAGAATAACACAACACGGAAATAACCAGTCTACACCCCAATATCATATCCAAAATCTAACATACCAAGCAAAGAAAGATCCACTCGGGCCTCCAAATCCCGGTAGTTGCTAAACAGTACCGATGCACACGATCGACGATCACAACATAGCCTGGATATGAGAATTTTCGGTCTCCAATTCCATGTAGCACACAAATCACCATACCTGATCCCAAATTCCGCCGTCCGAATACATATCACACCCCAGGTACCCAGTCATTCCACGAATGATATTCTAAAATTCTTCTATGCCATCAAGCAAACTCGAATATCAACAGTTGATCCAATAAGAAAGTGCCGCAATACTACCGAAGTATCATCCGTTTAATCACATTACCCTTTTTCTAAGACATATACTCTCGTCAAATCACTTCCAATTAGCAGTACCATTTCCCTGATTATCTGAGGCTACCCGTTGCCTAAGAGTTTATGAACTTCCTTCTAGAACTGAACTGAAACCTCATACACGCAAATCTCGATCCTCCACAAGGTACCACATATACCATACCATCCAAGGATAACAGGAAAAATTTTATCTCTCTTCCGAGCCACAGACATCTACGCACTCAACTAGTCAAGAGCTTCCATTGATCCCATCTAGATGAAAAATCATTACACATCCCATGCCTCTCATATTCTTAGAAAATGCACCTCTCCAACCACGGTAGGAATCAACAAGAACTCCCCCAATTCCGTTTGCACAAATTAAACTGCTAGGACTGAATCCTTCTAACTATACCAAGCTAAGCAAGCCATCAAAACCCATGAGCATTGCTGCAAAATACCTGTAGGAACCCATTACCTCGAACACATATAAAGAATTGATCATATCCTTACCATACCGATTCGATCTAGTATCGAGCTACTCCATCTATCTAAATTTCTTTCTGATCATTTCCAACTTGATGCTTCCTCTTGCTGTAGTGCCACAATCTCTCAACCCAGATTTACCTCACGAGATCCAGGCATAAGTCCACACTGTCTAAGACCCATAAGCCGCTGAATACTCTCTTAAATATTCCCAAAACATCACGTTCCCGAATACTTTAATCTGAAGAACTTCCTGCGAATCCGAATCCGTTACCTTTACTTTCCTGGTACTGATACATAGGAACCCATAATTCACATCGAAATACTACAAGTCTTGCCCCCTTCCAATGAAAACAACAACTTCTAACCACATATGCAACTTTAAAATACCCGATTGTTCCCTGTAGGATCTTGAACATATTAGAGCCATCCTCGCTAGTCATTCACTCTTATTCAAACTGCAACTTACTGACCTAACGAATAGAAACACCCGTGCCTCATTGGCACTCCGATACCGCAAAATGAAATCCTCATCCCAATACAACTAAGCAACTTCCTGCTCTATGCGCCGAGCATCCTTTACCAACAACACTCTAGACATTCCGTGATTCTCATACTCTGTGAAGCATAATATATCCTTTGTCAAACTCTTCCTTTACTCTAGCCATAGCTACTTCACTCGCACGCCCCAAACTGGAACCAACATTGCACCTAACCCTGCAATCAACTGCTCATAACAGACTCCCCCACTTGGATCGAAGCCATAGATCAAGATACACTCAATAACTCATAACACTTTTACTTTATTGATGCCATAA
>NW_017671768.1:0-49341 GCF_001879085.1 Nicotiana attenuata
GCTGAAGTTTGCCAGTTACAAAACAAAAACTTCAGCTCTAGAGCTGAAGTTCGCCAGTTACAAAAACAAAAACTTCAGCAATTACAAACAAAAACTTCAGCAAATAGAGAACAAAACTTCAGCTACTATACTTAAGTTCAGCAATTACAAACAAAAATTTCAGCACACTTGGTTCAACACACTTGCTACTTCAGTCCCGTCTACTAGAATGCTGAAGTTTTGCGTGATTGCCTTTGCTACTTCAGCCCCGTATGCTGAAGTTACGCGAAAAAAGTGGGTACGTTTGCAATTTTTTTTGCAAAGTGGGCACAAGTTAAAACGTGACCCAAAAAACGGGTATAGATGCAAATGCCCCTCTTAATGGAGGAAGCATTTTGGAGAAAACCGTGCAGGTTTAGCCCAAAGCAAATAATATCACACTATGTCACACGTGCCTTTAGGCTGTTTTAGTCCAACAATTGGTATAAGGACCAATGATTTAGCAGGACGAGTATGGAGATGGTGGAGTGTGGCGTGAGAACTCGACTTAGTACCTCTGCCCATCTACGGGCCGGTTTAGGACCTTTACCCGTAACTTTGAAGATGCATACACAGTCTTTGGGCTTCGATGACTGTAATAATTACTTGAATTATTTGGGTAACACACAGTTAATCTTCAAATTAGCCCATGAATGATTTTGAGTTATGTGAAACTTAGTTCGAGGGGAGATTAATTAGTTGTGTGTGAACAAAGTCTCACATGGAAAGTAGAAAGAGAAAAAATTTATGCTTATAAGGGGTTAGATACTTTTAATGTTATGAAGCATTTTGGAAAAAAAACGTACGGACTAAATAAAAAATTAATAATATCACACATATTAAGAGTATTTTAATACTCTAGTATGTTGTATTCCCTTGGATTGGTCCAAAGCCTAATTGGCGATGCAAATATGAAATGTTCCAGTTAAATTGTCATTATACCTTTATTTATAATGGTACAATTTTTTATATTTCACTTTAATACCGGCAAACAATTTGAAAAATTAGTAAATAATCTTCACAAGTAAAAGTTCATAGAATATTACGATTAGAATTGCAAGATAACACAATTTTATAATAAAATTGTATAGCTTTATTCACGTTGAGCTCGGGCAAAGTCCGGGCTACTCCTAACTAGTAGTATTACTTTAAAGGAGAATCGGGAGCTGCTTCCGGTCAAAGTGAATTGACTGAAAAGCTCAAATTATTTCAGTTTATCTCATGTCATCCTCATTGCCTATCTAGGGCATTTCTGGTCAAAATGCTAAAATAGTGGGTCCCTTTAATTTGCCATTTACACGTTCAACTCGTGGGCCCCACTAAATTTATTATTTCACACCATAATTTTACGTCGCTATGCACATATTTAGATTAATGACTATGTGAACTCCATTTAAATTTATCATCTCTCATCTCCTCCTTAAATCAACAATAATAATATACCCAATATATTTTTTTACAGTATTTGATCTGGTGATGGTAATATATACATAAACCTTACGCTTACCTTGCAAAAGTAAAGAGATTATTTCAGATATACTCTCATCTCAGAGAAGCATTACATCAGGTTTGAAAAAATAAATTTTTTCTTAAATGAATACACTAATTAAATATTGTACTGATTATCTAATATTTAAAATTTGTTAATATTTTTTTCTCTTGCTTTATAGTTTAAAAGCGAGTAACATTTTATTATAATATTCTATTTGATATTAAAAATAAGAGCAAACAAAATATTAACTACTATAACCAAGCAAAATATAAATTATTTTACAAAAGGCTAATCCTTAATATTACGATGCCATTTTAAACCAAAACATTGAGTTTCTTTTATTAATTATTAACTAAGTTATTCTCATTTTGAAAAATTCTTGCTCCGATATATATATATATATATATATATATATATATATATATATATATATATATATATATATATATATATATATATATATTTTCAAATTAGAATACAAGAAAAAAAGAAACACACAAACACAAAGTAAGCTAGCGTTTGGACATAAATTTAGTTGAAACTTGAAAAAATAATTTTTGAAGTAGTTTTGAAAAATAATTTTTAAAGTTGAAATTATGTTTGGACATGCATTTTATTTGAAAAAAATTTGAANTTATTTGAAAAAAATTTGAAGTTTTGTGAGTGGGAGAACAAGTTTCACCCAAAATCTACCCTAAACTAAATTTTGGGAACTTGAAAATTAATTTCAAAAATAGATCATTAATCTATGAACAAACAATGTTTTCAAAAAAGATTTGAAAAAATGGTGCCAAAATGTATGGCCAAACGGGGCCTTAAAATAAGTTGATGAGATATTGGGTATTTCAATGATTAATTGTGTTACCTGTAGTTCCTTTTTTTGACCACCGCTCATCTCCGCCTAAAACCACCAACTTAAGAACCAAAAAATATGTTGCGACAACCATAACATCACTGCTGAAACAGAGCATACAAACACCCCTTTTCTTCTTTATTTACACCGCCCCACCCAGAAACTTCATCATAAAACTAATCAACGAAAGCACCAACACTCCTGTTTGTTTCTTGTTTCTTTAGGAGATTTAAAAAATTTCAGTTTAGTAATTTGTTGGTCCGAAAAAAGAATCCGAAAAATGGAGAGCGTAATTTCAACACAAGCAGCTTAATTGTATCATTTTTTATTGATTCTCTGTACGTTGAAGAACAAATTGTTGAACCTTCATCAGAAATAGTGCGAAACGGGTTTCAGATCAGATGATTGGGGCTGGATCGGGTGGCGGGCTATTTATAACTAATTTCTGTTGAATAAAAATACATATGAAATTTCTATCTTTACAAATATTATTTAAATTAACACGAGTGATCTTTACAAAATAAACGGAGTAATACAATTAACATGAGTGAAATTTCTATCTTTACAAATATTATTTAAATTAACATGAGTGATCTTTACAAAATAAACGGAGTAGTACAATTAAGAATATTATTTGGGATTTTTTCCCAACTATAACATATTTGAAACCTTATTACCAAAAATGTGCATAGTTTGTATATTACCCGCCCAGTCCACACTTTAACTACAATTTATATACCAATCGTTTATTAGGCAGAATCTGCCATTTATTGCGCGCGAAAAAAATCAGCCACAAAATCTGGGATTGATTTATTCCAAATTAAATTCGAAATTTGAAACGTAAAGGAGATCTGGAAGCTGCGTAATTTTGAAACGGAAAAGAGATTTCTGTTCTTCACCTTCATCTTCATCTGTTCTTCCATATATTTTCCACCATTGATAGCCATTAAAAAGCTTGAAAACTTTAAATTCAAATTTGGGTTTTCAAAAATCATTATTTGTTTGGATTGGGTGTTGTTGAAAATAATCGGGAATATGATTTGGAGTTTATATCTCAATTTTGAGGGGTTTTGGTGAAGATTAGACTTGATTTTGACTGAATTTCAGATTGAAACTCAAAGAAGAAGAAGAAGAAGACGACATATTTCCAGAAATTGTAGATAAATTGTAGAATTGTAGATAAATTGTAGATTGGGAAGACTAAAACTTCTACAAATCTTCTACAATTATGTCGAAAATGCCAATTATGCTACAATTGAAATGGGAATTGGGATATTAAAATTCAATATATCCAATTTGTAGATATCTTGTAGATAAATTGTAGATTATTTGTATTCTGATTGTAGATGCATTGTTTTCTGTTTTCACAAATCCAAAACGACTAAAGCTTCTACAAAATCTTCTGCAAAAAACAGTCTACAATTTATCAACAATGTTTCTACAATTCTACAATTTGTCTACAATTTTTGGAAATATGTATTCTTCTTCTTCTTCGAGGAGTTTCAATCTCCTTTCTCCAGCCAGACTTGTCTGCACGATTAGGAATTACCGTTTGGTTACATAAATAAAAGCAAAATAATAAGTTTCTTGCTTTCCGAATCCTGAATAGATACAAGCTTTCAACTAAGATGGCGTTGAAGTTAGGTAGGAGCTTGTCTGACCTAAGAGATCTTGCTGCTACTGCTTCATCTAAGGAAGAGGAAATTGAGTTCGGAAGCAAGCTTTTCTAAAATTCTGACTGTTTATAGTGTAATGCATAGACAAAATCGAGTTCTCCATATGTGGGGAGGGGGGAAGTGGGAAGATACGGTCCTATAATAGCGCCTAATATAAATGCACCCTTAATTATATCCCTAATTTGAGTTATGGTATATAAATGGTAATTTGGTATACTGAAATGTAATTAACACAAACCTTAAACATTGAGGGTAATAGGTTTCATGTATGGTATAGGAAGGTAAAAATCCCATATTTTTATTTTTGTAATTAAGAGTTGGCCCATGCCATCACTCATCTAGTGTTTATAATACATCATGTTAATAGTTTACAGATTCACCCTTCTACTTCTGCATATTTCAATTTGACACCTAATATGGCCAATACATTTTCATTTGAGTAATATGCATATTATAATACATCATGTTAGTAGACAGTAGTTTACATGTTCACCCTTCTACTTTTGCATATTTCAATTTGACACCAAATTGCCCCAAAAACTTCTGTTCCTCCTCACTCTCCATTTTTAGAACCAGTTAATAGGGTTTCAAAGTCCGAACAAAATTCAATTCTCATTCTCTGCAACCCTATTCCTTTCTAAATATCTCCAGAAAACGCCTACAACATTCTTCCTTGGAATTCACCGTACTGGATTATTAGGTTTTAATTTTATTCATGAAAGTCGACGATTTTTTCATGACTTATGAATGGATATTAGCTTTTTCTCCGGCGCCGTCACGTTTCTCTGCTGCTTTTTCGCCGCCGCCGCTGTTTTAACCCGCCGATCAAATTCAAAACCAAAATCAGTTCCGACGAACGGCGGAGATAATTCTCGTAATTGTGTGTGTGGCAGTGGTGGAGGAGGAAGTTTCGAAATGGTTGAGAAGGTTAGTGTGACAGTGGCGGGGGGAGAGAAGCAGACAGGGGCGTCGATGATGGAGCAGCTAGTTCCGGAGATCACGACACACGCGTTGAGCTATTTGGATTATCCGAGTCTTTGTAGGCTTTCTATGACGAATTCACTTATGAGGAAAGCTGCAAATGATGATAATGCCTGGAAAGCTCTCTATCATAAGGTGCGCCATTCGAAATTTCCTTGAAAGTTTTAATTTTTTCACATTATTAGTGTTGTCTCTTCCCATTTAATATAATCTTATAATTTGACGGGATATGAAGTTTAACATGTTACTCCATATTAAAGGATTTAAGTTACACACACTGACGATGTAATGAACTTCTTATACCATTTATAATAGGTTACTTACCATTCCTTATATTAAAAGATTACTTACCATTTATTAAAGATTACCAATCTTAATATTTACCTCTTAGGTGACCTCTGTAAATATTTTTTAAAACGTCATTACATAGAACCTCAACTCAAATTTTAATTATATACTAGTATTACATTAGTGATAGTGGTAGAAAATATTAAAGTGATAATTGAAAAGCTAGCTTGATAGAGTAAACATCGCGTCAAATTTAATAATTGAACAGCTAGATTCACCAACTATGCTGGGATAGGTATCCGGACTAGTTGAGATTTAGTTCAAGGAAGCTTGTTTCGCCTAGAGATTAATCTGGTCGGCTGGTCCTAATCTTATTCTTACCTCTGTGCTTCATGCGGATAATTTGACTTTTCTTTGCCCCTCTAACTGTGTAGAGGATAAGCTTTGAGCAGTCTCCAATCAAAGGCAAAATTAAATAGCTTTAGAGTAGTATTGTCTATATTGGAAGTTGCACCGTCAAACAGTCATTTAATTCACCTAGCGCATGGATTTATGGCATAACGAGCATTCACAAAGCTACTCATTTTGTATTTCACTGATTATGTTGTGAAAGTGCTAGGAAAAGTTTCCGAGGATGGTTTAAGAGAAACTGTGCTTTGTATATTTTTCTGTTTCCTTTTTTGTTACTTGTGATTTAGGAAATTAACTGTCCACTTCACGACTCTATTTAAATGATTAGTGGGGTATAGTAATCTTACATAGGCACTCATTAGGTTATCTGGAGACTGTTGTCAAATAGTTTCTTACTGCTTCTTCCTTCAGGTGCTTTCTGTATGTGTCTGCACATTTAGGGGTATATGAGAATTCTCTTGGCGCTGATAGGCTTTATAACTCCTTCTAGGAGGAAAGTCATGTAAGTGTTAGACATTAAGGAAACACTATGTTCCAGTTTCCATCTGCTTCCCAATGTTTTGTTTCATTGTACTTCTAGATAAATGGGTAGCTTTTAAAGTTCTGTTTGCCTTATTTTTCTTTTTTCATGTCATTGAAAGATTTTTGAGCTTAGCTGCAATTATTGTTTTCTATTTAGGAAAAAGCTTAGTACAGGATTAACAGGTATTATCTGTTTGGTCCTTTATCTTGTCTTAAGAAAACAGAAGCTATGACCTATCACCTATCTTTCATTGTCTTCTATCATTGGCTAAATTTTTAACTGTTTCTTCCAACAATAAGGAATTTTGATGCCTAAAATTGTTTAAGCATGAGAAAGACACTGAAACAATGCTGTATTACTCTGTGAAGCTTCTGTGTCAGTGTTCCAAGTGTTTGAATTGCTCAATATTATGCCAAATTATAGATGAAAAGCTTTTCTCTTGCATCACATAATAGCCGTGCCAGCAATTTTCTGGGCTTGCGATTCAGAGTTCAAAACTTTTGGTAGACCATTTACCCCAAACTGAATACTCCTCTTTGATATACCATAACTACAACATATGAATTTAAAAAATACATCCATTTTTATAAGTAAAAAAGAGTTTTACTGCACCACATAGGGGGAATCTCTGGTATACATGGTGTATGGTACAGTTTACTATTAAAAAAAAGCATAAAAGGTGGACAGTCATTCTAAGGGAAGAATAAGAAGTATACAGAAAGGGAAATAACAATGTAGGGATGAATTCACAAGGAAAGCAAGCTACTTATTCATTAATTAGGATTTCTAAGGAAGAAAAGAGTTTATTGGGAAAGCCGTAAGTACTTCTGTAGACGTTGCTTGATCCCTATTGGCTTTGATACTAGCTGATGCACAGATTCTAAGTTGCTCGGACTCTTCACTTTCGAGGCTGCACCCGTGTCGACACGATGTGGGTGTGGGTGTGGCTGTGGGATCCGTACTAGATTTGGTCAATCGATTTTGAGTGCTTTAACCAAAATCGACGGAGGAGTCCGAGACAGATACAACGATTTCTTAATTAAAAACAAAAGCTATGGTGGAATCATAATGTAGGCATAGTTTTATAAATCTATTTTTAGATATTTGAATTATTTTTAGCCGAATCTATGCACTCATACTCGTACCTGGATCCGTACCCTTGAATCCTAAAACTTAGATCATGAAGGATCCGACCCCTAGATCCGCACCCGTGTCGGACACCTGCACCCTAGTCCGAGCAACTTAGCACAAATTTATAGAGATATTTAGCCACATGGAATACAACAGAAGGTCCCCAATGGGATGGCCTGCGTGGTAGGGATGAGAGTAACAACTTGGATATTCTCGGTGTGAATCCAACTACAAACACTTGGTGCAAGCCCCTGTTACCTTTCTCCCAAAAGAAAAAAAGGTGTAAACCCTCAGCTCCTGCCTTGGTTGGCAGGATTAGCATGACAGCCTGTGCTTGTGGGTTGGACAGGCTGGCAACTGGTTTACGCGAGGTGCACAAGTAGCCTGGACACCACCAATAGAAAAGGAAGATATAGAATAAAACAGAAGAGAGAAATATGAGATTGTCTCTACTTCTGGTATCTACACCAGTTAAAAAGTCTATCTCATTTTGATCGTCATTGGCTTCGAAATTGAATGGAAAGAAATTGAAGCTGAAGGATTAAGGTCGTGAAATCTAAAAGAATTAGGATAAAAGGGTAAACAAGGGCTTACCTCGCTACTTCTGTTATATCAAATAATTTTGTTTATCAACTTACCTTTTTGTTCTTCTAAATGATTGAACATCAAACACCAAACTTACGCAATAAGTTGTTCTGTAAGCTTAAGCATGGGAAAAGTTGGAAAATGTATATACACTTTGTTTGTTTCTACATGTATTTGAATGTTGCTTGGAAGTGTCAAGTGTTGTGATTATATTTTATTTTCTCCTTTTAGGATTTCACATTGGAGCAGGATTCTATGACTCCAATCAATGGATGGAAGGCTTACTATGCCGCTACAAGAGCCATTATGAATGTCAATGCTGAGTTTTTTAGAATCATTAAAGAAAGATCACTCCCAGCTATGGAACGTTTTTGGCTCAATGCAGATTATGTGAAGTGTTTTCATGCCTCTGGGGAGTACTTTACGGGGTATGAGTTTTTCCATCCTCTAAGGGGGTCTCTCTTGAGCTTTACTACTTCTTCATCTCTGCGCTTGCATCTCTTGTTGTGTTTTACCTCTCAGCCTCCTACCTTTTTCCTTTTTGTGATTAAATTCTCTGAAATATTTTCATATGACAAACTTATCATGCTTCTGCCTGCAACAACCAAATTTCTTGAGTCTGGTTTGTCCGTGCATATTATGTTCTCTGTTATGTGCTTTTAAACTTTTCATTCTCTGAATAGATGCTTGCTAATTTTCTTTTTTCTTCTGCGTGTGGGTTGAGACCTTGCTGGTGCAGTTGTTTATAAATCTACTTTTACATATTTTAGGAAAAAGAGAGCAAACCTTGGGGTAAATGCGCTGCAATTGGGTCGAGATTTAACATATACTTTGTTTCTTTGCTAGAGTATACATGTCCTATATTGGTTTAGGTTTTCAAAGGGCTTGATGATAGTCCTGACTCCTGGGCTACTCTACCCGTTGTATTAAGGTCTTTTCTACTTGTATCACTTTGGGCTTCTTTTCATGATTCAGTTCATTTATACATTAGCTCTATTTCAGAGTTGAGCGTACTCTTTCTATTCCAAGCCCACACTTCCTCCATCTATTGAGTATTGACCTACCTTTTAGGCCTATTCTTCCATACTTTGAGCTACTTCAATTTGTCAAAAGATTCTTTAAAAAAGAAGGTGAAAGATCTTCAAATCTACGTCTATCCCTAGTATTGGGTTACACGAGTGGTAGTGTGTTAGAACTTTACCCGTCACATTGTTGTTTTGTCATGGTTTTGAGCTGCTTCACCATTACCCTTAAGGTATTTCTTAGATGCCCTCTTGATTTTCTTTTACCTCGAGTGGGCTCTTTCAAAGTCCCGTCCTCCTCCATATTTGACATTGATTTGTCCAACTAAGATGCTATTGTAATCAGAAATATTGCAAAGTTTTTTCTATTGACAGCTCTCCCTAATGCGAGCTCACTAAGGTGATAGAATGTTTTGACGTGGCATGTTTCGTTACCATGCCTTTATATCTTTCAGTACGCCCCGAGTCTAAAACGTACTTTTTCAATGCAGTTATAATGCAGTCATGGGCAGCTGGCAGCTGGCATTTAACTGGGAGCAAAATGTTGACTTTGAGATTAGAGACGTAAGGGCAAGGGTAATGACAGATTCGGCTTGGGTGACTATGAAAGCTTATCTTAATATGGGATCAGGTAATGTGACTAATGTATTTGAATTCCATAACGGGAGATGGTACATGGTGCATCATCATTGCTCAGTGATGCTCATTCATGGAGGTGCAGGGCACCAAGTTGTGCAGGGATAGGATTAAAGAGAGGCAACTGTGAAGAAGATTGATTATTCTTTTGAAATTGGAAAGTGGTATAGTGTTCGTTTATAGTAGGATTGACTTTCTCTAGAATCTCCATAAAATTATTTATGTAGTTCCTGCTTCCTTTTCCCCCCTTATTTTTCCCATCTTTACTGGTTTAGAAATCGCTAGTTTCTTCCCACCTATTTTTGCTTTGCTAAGTTTCTTGGCAATACAAATGCACAGTTTGATTTGTCCAAATCTGCAAATGTGATCATGGTCGTGGAGATGACATTAGGCTTCGGCCGTCGTGAAAACCTGGACAGTGTGATTGAAGGTTGAAAACCTTGTACCTTCCAATAAAATATTAGATGACAGCATGAGAGGCGGATCCAGGATTTAAACTCTGCGGGTTCAAGTTTTAAGGTTTTTAGAATTGACCCGTTATATTTTTTATGTTATGGGTTCACAACTATTATTTTTGTAATTTTTATGAATTTTTGTACATACATTTTTACTCCACCTTGAAAGTTATGGGTTCAATAGAACCCATAACTAGCACACTACATCCGCCCCTGGACAACATCAAATAGGGAAAGTGCACATATAGCCATCGTTAGGGATGCTATTCGGAGACTAGCCAATACTTATTTTTTCATAAAATTTTAAACTAAAAATTCTAACTTCAGGATAGCTCGGGACATGAAAAATTGAACTGAAAAACTTAATAGTAAAACTTATGCGTACAGTAACTGGGAAACCCTTTTTTGTCAAACGAGTGGTAAGTTGATGGTTAACATAATAATCTTACGATGGATTATAAAGAATATTCTAGTTGATTTTAATTAATTTGAAATTAAGATGTCGTTGATTGAAACAACCTCTAACGCATTTCTTTCACTGAGAAAATCGTTTAAGTGCCTTGGCTTAAACTTTGCGGGCATGTTACTATGCAAAAAGCATATTCTATACTATAGTTGACACAAGAATGTGGTATAAGTGAGAAATGGGAAGAGCAAATGACAATTCATGCAAGGAAATCCTTATGTTAAGTCGAATTAACGATATGAGATAATGTTGGTGTCACCTTCCTTAGTTTTTATAGTGTATAATAAAAGCTGATATATATATATGTTAAATATTCAAATTTTAGACACTATCGAATGCAAATAGTTTCGGCCGCAGGGTAAAAGTGATTTTTAACCTAAAAAATTTCATGGATACCGCATTCACCCATTTCTATGGTCCTACCGAATATTTTCAAGGTAATACTACTAAAATTATTTTCTATACTTTCCCCTTACTTGGGACTTCTTTTTTAGATAGTCAGGAAATTTTTAAATCTTTTTCTTTTTCTTTTTCCTTGGTGTCAAAATTATGTCCAATAACTAACGTTATCACCAGTCATAAGCTCACCGGGACTGACCACAGCGGAGCTGAGTGGCTGAGAAGATGAGCTCCATCACCACCATTGCCACCGGCGGGAGCAGCTCCGTTTTTCTATCTGTCCCAACGCCACCATCACAAAAATTACCAGTTTTATCACACAAACAACTTTCTTTTACAAACAACAAGTACTGGTTTACATTGTCTTTAAGTCATGGGAATTGTTCGTTAGAATCTTATCCTTTTCTCTGTTTTTCTTCCACATCGTCAACTCCTCTTGTTGCAGAAGAAGAAAAAGGAGAAGTGAAAGAAAGTGGGTCAAATGATGATGTTCTTCCAGCTTCGATAAGCCAAGAATCTACTTCAGTTTTACCTCCCGGGTATGCATGATTTTTCTGCTTCATTTCATTTCTTGAATTTTACCCCTTTTTTTGGGAAAGTTTCAGCTAGGTATTTTATTTGATAAAGTAAAGCCTACGCTTCAGGAATGTTTAAAAAGTACCTATTGGGAACAGGGGCGGAGCCAGAAGGCTGGAAACGGTTCGGTTGAACCCAATAGCTTTTGCTCAAACGGTCTATTTGTGTTAAGAAATTTGCTAAATATGTATAAAAAATTAAATTTAGAACCCAATTATCAGCACTTGACTGTCGTTCCGAAATCCAGAACTCATAAAGTTGAATTCTTTGTTCCGCCTCTGATTAGGAATGTGTGATCAACAACAACAACAACAACAATGACCCAGTATAATCCCACTAGTGGGGTCTGTGGAGGGTAGTGTGTACGCAGACCTTAACTGTTTGACTGAAAATTATCGAATACTTTCCAAGCAAATCAATCGAAATAATTCAAAGGGTAAATCATAGCTAATCATAATTAATCACTGAATTAGAAGACCAACTTGAGACATTGAAATAATCAATTATGGAACAATATAAACGAGATTTTATTCATCAAGGTGACTTGACCTGCCTCTCCTTGAAGAGGTTCAGGATCTTACATTGATCTTGTTTCTTGCTCCACTTATGGAGTATATCTTTCTATTTTTGGAGTATTCAGAGTTGAGTAGAAGAAGAAGCCCCCCTTGGGAGGTTCTCTCCCTTGGTATTTATAGCCTCAGGCCTTTTCATCTGGTAACGAATGGGCCCCTCCTTTTGTTGGGGAGACGTCCCCTCGTTTGTTTTAAGGACAACTGTCATAAGTCAAGAGTCAGCGGCGTTGACCATCTACTACAAAGTGGTCGTGATGGGGTTGACCCCCTGGTCGAAAAATGGCCGAATATCTGGCAATACATTAACCTCTACCCGATGGGGTAGAGAGGCTGTTTCCGATAGACCCTCGGCTCAAGAAGACGAAAAGACGAAAAGAGACAATATATCAGTACCATCATGGAAACAATAACAACACAAGAACCAGTGAATAGATGGAAAGCAGAAATAATGACCAGTAAATAAGGCCCGACACTGTGAAAACAGAAGAGTAGTGTAAACACAACACTGATTAGGAATGTGTGATCATAGGACTAAAAATCTAAATTGGTAGAGATGTGATGCTTTTATTCATTTATTTTAATCTTAGAACAGACCTTTGTCTCTATTTTTTATAACATAAATTCACGATGACGAGTGGCATACTGTTCAAGACTTGGTGGATAATAGCCCGTCCCTCCACCCTTCTCACTAAGATACTAAGGTTTTGTCTGTGTTAGAGTTCAGACCCGTGACGTACACCTAATCCATACATCACATGTTGTGCTCTTTCCTCTTGACCAAATCCTTGGGGGCTAAACCTTTGTCTCCATTATCAAGTTTAACTGTGTCGCTATTTGGTCCAAAAGCTTAACTTGTTAGAGAGTGGACATTTTTATTACTGTATTTCTTTTAGGTTTGTGTGTGAAATGTTAGGAGATTTGAAGTGTGAGCTTTTAGGTTGTTCAATGCATTAAAAAACAAATGCAAATGAATTGATTTGGTAATTGTCGTTAAGATCAGTTTGAGAAGGAAAGTAAGATGAGTGCTTTGAAATTCTTTGAAAGATAGCTTACTCCTTCGATACAACTGACAAGCTATTAGAACAATTAATATTGAACCGATAATTAACGGGACTCGCTTAAGTATGACAAATTGCCAACTTAAAACTTAATGGTTAAGGTTAAGGCTAAGGCACATCTACATTGCCACTTGAGTAGCTTTTTTAGTGACTGATTTAGCAATTGATACTGTAAGGACAAATAGTTGTGAGTTTATTCTGTACAATATGGAATTGAAGGTTTGTGATGTTCAATGAAAGATGCGTAAAACTAGTTGGATCAATTCTCAGGGTAAAAGAGGAGGATGCAATGCAATGCGTAACACCATTCTCTTGCTTGTATTTTACAAGGATGATCAACATCTTGATAGTGCAAAACTTTGAAGTTACTTATAATTGAGTTCTTAATTCTACCGTTTCTTGGTAAGGGTAACACATTAAGTTATCAGCTATGCAAGTTTTAACCTTGTGCCAACTATTTAATGATTCGACTTATGGATTAGATGCTTCAATCTTAAGAGATCTTACCCACTTTCTTTTCAAATGACTCCTATTTCAAACCATAGAATGTGTTTGCTACATTAGAATGGGAATTTTCTATGGCAAGTTTATTTATTAGTTACAGAGGGCTGAATTTTGGAAGCTGTAGATAACTTGAATGATGATTTTGTTTCTCTTAATATATATCGCTATTTCTTGCAAGCAGTTGCTGATGTACACGGACATATTCTGCAATCTTAATGATTTGAATTTGATGTATTTACAGGGCATGTCAGGCCTGTGGGAAAGAGGAGATTGAAAGAGGCTGTAATGGCGAGGGACGGATACAAGGAGGGATTGCAACAGTTCCAGGTTTTGGTTGGTGGCCGATAAAGGCTTACAGGCCTTGCCCTGCTTTTGTTGCTTCGGGTGGTAGGTACAGAAGGTTTGGGCAAAGCATGGATGAAGTTGTCTCTGGCTCTGGGAGAGGAGGTAGAGTTAGTTCCGCCGGTACTGATGCTGAGCTTCAATCAAGGTAGACATCTAATTGGTCTATTTCCACTCTTTTCATCTTCTTTGCACTTTGCAACTGTCAACTGTGTGGTGATATAGCGAGGAGTTTAACTTGACATTATTAGTACATACAAGATAGATGCTGATAGTAGCAGAGTGATATATGGAAAGTAATGCATATCATACCAGAAGATTTGAACCAACACCAAATCACACAAGCAACGGCAAAACAATCTTTGGGATAAAACATTCTGCTACCACATGCTACTGATCGTCTAAACTTAGTCTAAATGACAACAAAAACGACAAAAACTACTACTCAATCCCAAGCAAGTTGGGTCGGCTATATGACTTCTCACTGTCCATGTCGCTTCCTTTAAGTTCGTCCCAATCCATTATTAGTACATTTTGTCACGTACATCAATGTCATGATAAGAATAGTTTCTTCCACCTTAATCTTGATTAGCCATTACATATGCTATTGCCTACTTTTCTTTTCCTATATTACTTCATAGCAGCCAATATTTTCTGGAACATGTTTACACTAAAATGACAAAAGAGTTATATATGTGCTGTGAATTAGTACTCTCTTTTTTTTTCCTTTCCCGTAGGATGTTTTTCAGATGTTTCATTTGTGTCATTACTAACTACTTCTGCAGTAATGAACTTTCTTTTATCGCAATGAATTTGCTGATGTTAGTTTAAGTACTTAAGTAAATTTATACAAAGCGAGTAACTCATAAATTCCGTGTTTCATCTTATATGAAACTTGGCAGCAAGAAAAAGAAGGGATCAAGCAGATCGACGAGCTAACTATCAGAAGGTAATTTAATCAGCTTTCTGCTCTTAGGATGAGAAGCCAATTGGAGTTATCTTTTAAGAGATTGAAGAATGTTGTTGATGTATATTCAGTTACTAATTTAGCAGTTTTTGGCTCTCTATAGGCTTCATGTGGAATGATGAAACTTGAATTCTGTGGATTTATATTAGTTCCAAATTGTGAAATGTATATCAGCCATTCTAATCAATATGATCTATATTGTTTTGATTTCACTTTTACTAGTTTGCAACAGGAAAAGTTCTTGCTTATAATTACCATTGGATCAATCTATTACAGTTTTGTTTTGCAGAAAACCAAGCAGGTTTGGCTTAAATCTTAATGGTATTACACCCGTCCGCCACTGCAAACATCACTTCCCGTCCGACTTGCACGTGTTAAGCATGCTGTCTACGTTCTCCTAAGCCAGGATCGAACTCTCCATGAGATTCATAGTTGCATTACTTATAGCTTCCTTGTTCGTAGACAAAGCGGATTTGGAATTGTCTTTCATTCCAAGGCATAACTTGTATCCGTGTGCTTCATATTCACACCCGGAGTTCATTCCCAGAAATATAGCCGTCCTTGCCCCCTCACGTCCATCCCACAAGACTCTTATCCATTCTCATTGTTAAGAATGTCTTTAGCTAAAGTAACCCAATATTAGAGAGTAGATCTACTATGTTAAGATAGTAGATCTACAAGTTAAGGAAGCTTCCAACCATCTTTTCTAGCCAGATAGCGATCGATCACTCAGCAATGAACACTAATTGCCCTCATCAAACCGAATGTCTACCCTTCCCGCATTTGAAGACAGAAGGAAACCCCAGTGACCAAGCACTCCCGCCCCCAAAAGCGGTTGGTTGCCCCTCCGTAGAGTGAGTCTACTATAAAAACAAATGTAAACAAGATTGAGACATTCATGGTCTACTTCAAGCGTAGAGTGAATATATTATAGACCATGTTTGGTAACATTACATCTATTTCGAGAAAATGTTTCTTCGCTGAATTCTTCTCCAAGTCGAGTTGTCTTTAAAAGAAACCATCTTTTGCTAAATGAAAAACGTTTTTAGGCATGGTAAGTCATTCTTTTACAATTACTCTATACCACTTATTTCGCCAACATACAAAATAAATTATCCCCTTTTAGTAAATGTTTTATAACATTCAATATGACGTGAAAACAATTGATGTGTTATCTTGTACTAGAAGGTAATACATATTCATTGCATAGTTGAGGTGTGCATCCAATGTTTATAATAACCCGAGGGTAAAAAAATTTATGGGCATGCGCGGTTTATACTAATCACTAACCCAATCAATGCATGACACATATTTTTGCAAATATTTTTATTATTAAATTATAATTAATTAATATATATTCTCATTTTATTTTATGACTTATCATGATAAATTAATATGATTCAATGAGAATATTGAGTTTCATCAGAAACTAGTTAGGACGCCACCATTATAAATAATCCTTTATTAATTTAATTTTTAAATTTGTTATTAAAAACATAAATGTCTCAAAATTTGATGAATAAGCAATTTTATCATATAAATTGAAAAGATTACTATAAATATACTCTGAAAGCGCGACAAATAAAACAGAGAAAATTAGAAATCCTCCGGAAGTGAAACGAAGCGACATAAAAACCTAAAGACAGCGTCTTTCCAACTACTTCCCAAATTGAGCTAAAATCCACCGCTCCAAAATCTCAGCAACATTTTTAAATTCCAGAACATTCTTAGAAATGGATTCAGAAACTTCGAACAAAATTGAAGAAACAGTTCTGGAAATCCTGAAATCCTGTAACCTGGACGAAGTTACGGAGCTCAAAATCCGAAAAATGGCCTCCGAAAAGCTAGGGCTTGAACTATCCGACCCGACCCGAAAGGCATTTGTACGGCAAGTCGTGGAGAAGTTCCTTGCCGAAGAACAAGCTAAAGCGGAGGCAAATGAGGAGGAAGAAGAAGAGGAGGAGGAGGAAGAGGACAATAAAAAGAAAAGCAGTGGCGCCGGTGATAAAGAGTACGATGACGATGGCGATCTCATCGTTTGCCGTGTGAGTTCTGTCAACTGCTGTAATTATTTTTACTTAGTCTGTTTTAATCTGTGTGACAAAGTTTTGACTCACCATAGAGTTTTAAGAACGAAATGAAGACCTTTGAAATTTGTGATTTTAAACATGTTATAGCATTTGTGTAGCTATAAAACTTTTAAAACCTGTGGCTTTAAAGGTGCCATAACATTTGTGTTATAACAGATTGGTAAAAGTGGGAAGTGTAAAGTTAATTGTTTCTAAAGTATAGAAATGTTTCATTCTTTTTTGGAATGATTTGATTGACATAAACAATTTTTTCTGCATTTTAAGCACTCTCCTAGCAAAAAGAATGAAAGTTTTACTGTCCCTTCCAATTTATGTGACATAGTTTGAATCTAACACTGAAATTTAAGGGAAAAACGAAGACTTGTAATACTTGTGATTAAACATATCATAATATTTGTATGACTATAAAATATTTTCATTAAGGTTAAAATGGGATGTATAAAGTAAACTTTTACCAAAAATAGAAAAGTGTCTTTCATTTTTGGAGAAGACTAATAAGGAATAATGTCACATAAACTGGAATATAGGGAGTACTACTTTTGGAATTAAACACTTTTTTCTTTGATTACAATTTTATAATAAGTATCTTCTTAGTAGTTTCACTATAACCTATAGAATTGTGATTTATGTAGTTTCTGGTGTGTAACTTTAATTTAAGCACTTGAAAAATCTCTATTTGCATTTGTACTGAAATTTAGATGTTGATACTAGTACTTAGAACTCGGTCATTAGGGTACTGCTTACTAAATCTTAAAATCATATATGATGTGAAATGTTCATTTTTTTCTGTTGTTTTATTGCTGCTGAGCTGATGTTCTTGATGTTTCTTTTTTGGGACATGTAGTTGTCGCATAAGAGAAGAGTGACAATAACTGAGTTTAGGGGAAAAACTCTGGTGTCGATAAGAGAGTACTACAACAAAGATGGCAAGGAGTTACCTACTGCTAAAGGTAATACTATCTTTATTTGTTTATTACATGTATACATTGTTTATACACATATATGCATGTTTTCTCTTTTGAAATAAGCTTAAGTGATTGCTACAAAAAGAAATGAAGTCTCTGTCCAAAAAACTTTTTTAAATCAATTCTTGTTGCATGGAGGAATTAAATTGCGCTATGCTCATGATTTGAGTCGCTACAAGGAGAAAAAGTAACATTTCCTTATTGCTTTGCTTAAAATGTGTAGTTATTTGTTATCCATCTTAAGGCTGCTCCGTATTTTATGTCCTAGGTTTTAATGGAGTAGGAAGACTTGACAGAATAATTTTATCTCTTGATGCCTTCTTGCCTCTATTCTTATTGCCCGATTTTCTTTCAAGTCTATCTCTTAGAGAGGTAGTTTCAAGTATCTTGGGTCGGTTATTCAAGGGGATGGAGAGATTGGCGAGGACGTCACTCACCGCATAGGAGTGGGGTGGACGAAATGGAGGCTAGCATCTGGAGTCTTATGTGACAAGAAAGTGCCACTGTTACTCAAAGGTAAGTTTTATAGGGCAGTGGTTAGACCGGCCATGTTGTATAGGGCAGAGTGCTGGCTAGTTAAGAACTCTCATGTCCAAAAGATGAAGGTAGCTGAGATGAGGATGTTGAGGTGGATGTGTGGGCACACTAAGATAGATAAGATTAGGAATGAAGATATTCGGGACAAGGTGGGTGTGGCCTCTGTGGATGACAAGATGCGGGAAGCGAGACTCAGATGGTTCGGGCACGTGCGGAGGAGAAGCCTGGATGCTCCGGTGAGGAGGTGTGAGCTGCTGGCTTTAGTAGGTACGAGAAGAGGTAGAGGACGGCCTAAGAAGTATTGGGGAGACGTGATCAGACAGGACATGGCTCGATTGCAGATTTCCGAGGACATGGCCCTCGATAGGAAGGTCTGGAGGTCGAGCATTAGGGTTGTAGGATAGAGTGGTAGTCGAGCTTCTCCTTCCCCATTCCGGGGGTGAAGCGAGTTTGTGTAGGATGGTCTTAGACGGCTTGTGTTTAATGTAGAGTTCACACTAATCTTACTGTTTCCCATCGTTTTGGACCTTAGTTGCGGGTTATTGTTATTGCATGTCATCTATTTTATGGTTTTTAGGGTGCTGTCATTATTTCTACGGTTATGTTGACGTTACTGATGAATTGTCTTTTCTTCTTTTCTTATTTTCTTGTTTTATTTCCAGCTTCCTGAGCCGAGGGTCTATCGGAAACAGCCTCTCTACCCCATTGGGGTAGGGGTAAGGTCTGCGTACACACTACCCTCCCCAGACCCCACCTAGTGGGACTTTACTGGGTCGTTGTTGTTGTCTATCTCTTAGAGGAATTATTAGCTTATAGTACCACCATAATCTGTGTGCACTCTTATGCCCTTAACCCCAAAAAAATATCTAATTAGCTTATACATGATTTTATTAGCTATATCTACTGCGATCACTTAAAGAGGTCGAGAGAACATAAAAATAAGAAAAGAATTTAGGTTCTTATAATATAAGCACTTCTTTCCTATTGCTTTGTGGTTAATAAAGAATTTAAAGGTTTCTGTATAAGCACTTCGGTTACCCTACTGCTTGGGTAATCAATAAAGAATTTAATTTTTTGGATAAGCAGTTCTTGCTTTATTGCTGATTTAAAAACTCCACCAAGGAGTACTGCACGAGGAGTACTCGATAAAGAATTTAATTTTTTGGATAAGCAGTTCTTGCTTGATTGCTGATTTAAAAACTCCACCAAGGAGTACTGCACGAGCAGTGTCTCAAAAGCTATCTACATTCTGATCTTTTAGCTGTTAATTTCCAAGTCAATGGCTTTACTTTCTAGTGTCGTCCTGGCTTTTCGGTTGTTTCCAAATACCTTGTTAATATTTGATTTTAATTGGTTTTCCATCAGCTAAATATTATTTGTAATTTTATCTCTATCTTTGTCCATCATAAAAACATATCCACCCCCTACCGCAATGGAGGTGTTTGTCACCCCTGCATTCTGCTATCCATATGTTATTCAACTCCATCATTTACATCATCCAGAATTTACCATGCTCCCAATGACATAGCATAAGTATGGCTTAGTGCATCATGTTGGAAATGAGCACAATAAGGAAGTGAAATTTTTGAGAGTAAGAAAAGAAAGCTCCTGGTTGACGAGGAAGAGTTTAGACTGATAATCTGCAAGGTTATTTTTTCAGCTTAATGTTGGACTTTATGGGCCATTGTTAGACCACCTGGATATTTTGCTTTCTGGTCTTTCTGTTGAATGTATGCTACAACTGCTAGTGTACAATCTGCTCAGCTTTTCTCTTCTTCTTTAAGTCATTAGAGCAATGCGAGTCTAGAAGCAAAATAAATGGACGATGGCGGTACTGATGATTTGTTGGGGATGCCCAAAAAAGGCTTTTTGATAGAAGTAGGTGTTTGATTCTTCATTCAGAACTAACAATTGTCAGGCCCATCATAAGGCCAAGGACGGGAAAATATGGTACTATATGCTCCTCTATAGATGTGGTAACCCTCCTCTAAGTTCACTATCTTGTCCTTACACCTGCAGTATAGGTGGTGACAGCATAGTGTCCACTGCTGCAATATTCTTCATTTTTCCCGTAGCTTTTCTTAACTTTCATTATGTAAAATTTCCTGATTTCATTCAGACAAAATTGCGCGAGGAAAAGAAAAAGAAGAGGACTGCCTCTGATCCTTGTTATGTTTTCTCCTGCAGGCATAAGCTTGACAGCTGAGCAATGGGCAACATTCAACAAGAATATTCCTGCAGTTGAAAAGGCCATCAAGAAAATGGAGTCGAGAGCTTAGTATATTTTATTTGTTCGTTACTTGCAGTAGTAGATTGTAATATCTGAGGTACTTGAACAGTAGGAGACTTATTTTTGGGTATATAGATGTTAACTAATTAGAAGGGGTAGCTGGATTTTGGAAAGACTAAAGAGAGCTTCTTAAATTCCTTGCTTGATTTTCCATTCACCTAACTAGCCTCTTCCCCTAAGGTATAATACTATTGCCTAACAAAAATTGTTTGGCCCAAGGATAATTCCAGACTAGGCCTAAAATGGCCTATACTTGAGACAGTGGTTCAATGGTGTGAAGTTGTTTGTGTCACCTAACTATTATTAGGCCGTACTAATATTAATCGACACACTTGACTACCCAAATTGGTTCTTTTCTACTAATAGCTAGTATATGACTTTTTATCATTTACTCTCTATCTAACGTTTATGTGATGCAGTTATTATGTTGAGAGTAAAATGAGTTTTTCTTACTCCGAATTGTCTAAATTCATAGTTAAAATTATATAGTTTGACCCTCATACTTCGAATTGTCAAAATTCAAACTTAAAATTAGATGGTCATTTGTGTATTGTAATAAAGGTGAGTGTTAGATATGATGGTAACAGCGTCTCATTATACATAATTTCCAACCATTAATCCTATGGATTAGTAATATTTCTGGTTGATATTGATGAAAGAAAATAAAGTAGGTCATACACAAACTTTGGCATTTTCTATCATGTGGTCTAAATGACACTAAACAGAGTATATTAGTGGGTACGTGCTATGTTCCAAGCCAATAAAATCCAAGTACCATTACGGAATGGCCCTCTTGTGTCTCTGATTACCACATCCCAAATTTAGCAGCCTTTAGTACCCATTCTATCTACCTCTTTGACAATGAAACATGAGCTGTATCCATTTTAGGGCATGTCTAAAAAATTTAGTCCCTCGGTCTCAATTTATATGAGCCGATTTCCTTTTTAATCTGCCCAAAAAGAATGGCCCCATTTCATATTTAAAAACAGTTGCACTCAAGGGTGTGGCTTAATGGTCAATAAAGTGGGCGAGTACCGTGAGGCCTCAGGTTCAAATCCCGACGGAGACAAAAAACACTAGGTGATTTCTTTCCATTTATTCAAGCCTTGGTGGATAAAGTTATCTGGTACCCGTTGCTGGTGGGAGGTGGGAGGTATTTGAAAGCAGTGGTCAATGAAGTGTGTGAGAACCATGAGGTCTCATGTTCAAATTCCGACGGAGACGTGGTCAATGAAGTGTGTGAGAACCATGAGGTCTCATGTTCAAATCCAACGCAGATAAAAAACACTAGGTGATTTCTTCCCATCTATCCAAGCCTTGGTGGATAGAGTTACCTGATACCTGTTGCTGGTGGGAGGTGGCAGGTATCCCGTGGAATTAGTCTAGGTGCACACAAGCTGGCCCGAACACCACGGTTATATAATAATAATAATAATATTAATAATAATAAATAAATAAATAAATAAATAAATTTGAAAGCAGATTACTTTACAATATATGCGCCTTATTTTGTGCAACAAATTTAAGAGTCTTCTCTTTTTTTTTTTTTAAACTTTGTGCCAGTTAAATAAGTTTACGTAAATGAAATGAGTGGAGTGAAAAATTTGACAAAGTTGAGTGAGTTAAAAACCAACTACTGGCAAATGTTTGTTAATATGGATGATAATCTAAGTGGATTAGTGTTGGAGTCGTTCAATTTACACAAAACTTGTAAAACATTTTGTATTGTTACTAAATAAAACTTGTAAAACGTTTTATATTGTTTCTAAATAAAGCCTTATTTCATAAAATAAATGTATATTATTCCTTAAACAAGGATATCGAAATAAAACTAAGAAAAATAAGACACGGCATAAAATTAGATAACGACTTTGGTCTTAAATAAAGTTATGTCCATCCTTTTAATTCCATTTTTCTTATGGTTAAGAAAAACAGATAAAGAATAAAAAGAGAAAAAAAATGCCACGTGTCATCTCAAGATCCATACGACCAAAATCTTGGCTAAATCCTCAATTGGTTGTCTCAATACCAATTGGCAATACCAAACACCACATATAATTTTTAAGGCTAAGACTTACCTATATCCATGTAATAAGTTGCTTAGCATAAATCATAACTCAGAAAAACTAAAATCACATTTCGTTGAACTCAGAATAAAACTTATCGAATTATGGGCTGCGCCTCGTCGAAAAGAATAGAGGCTACCGTCGACGTCTACCGTCCACCGCCGACGAGCTTCGCCGTCTTTGATATCAACTCTATCGAAGAGCCTTGGCTCAAAGCGGGCAATAACAAGGTACTGTTTGCCACAAATTAAACTAAGATTCAACGTTAAATGAGTCGATAATACCTCAGAAAGTATGAATTTTTATGTATACATATTCTACCGTAGTTTCTAATTTAGTTCACTAACGAAAAATTCATTTAATGCTATTCTATATCCCTTCCATTTCTAATAATTTTTACAAAAAATGTGCCTTTTATGTTGAAGTGCATTTTCTTTTAAACTCTATTTAGAAATTAAATACAGTTAGGCCTCTCTATAACAACATCATTATATAACAACACTTCACTACAAAAATCAGGTTTTTTTTGGAACCAAATTTCATATTGTGTTATAATATATGTTTTCTATAACAACAATTAGCTATAAAATCCAAAACTATCTGGAACAAACGAGGCTATTATAGAGAGATTTGATTATAGTTCCTCAGTTGTGACGGGCTAAATAGGAAATAAGAAACTAATGCAATTACACAAATGATCCTTTTCTTGGTAGACAGTTTTTAAATGAATTTAAACTATATGCACTCTCGGGCGGTAAAGAATTTTTTACATTATCAGATCACCTGACGTGACAAATTTATGTTCTAATAGGTAGAAGATGAGGAGGAACAAGAAGAGAAACAACTTGCAATAGTACCACAACCAATTCTTGCAAAATTCAACGCAAATATTGATGAGGATCCTCGTTCTTGGGATGAAGTTAGCAAAGCTTTAGAAGATATTAAACCAACCCTACAAAATCCTCCACCACTAAAATCACCTAAAAAACCTCTCCTCGCACTCCCCGCGCCGCCGCCGCCAGCCGCCGAAGATGGCGGCGCTTCCCCGAAAAGGAGACTTCCAAGAAAAAGCTTTTCCTTTCATACCCTTGAAGAAGTTGAATCCAACATTTCATCTAAAGGTTCAAAAAAACCTAATGAGTTGAAGAAAACAGAGTCCATGCCTACTTATGAGGAATATAAAAAGTTGCAAAAGTTTGGTAATAAAACAGTGAAAAATGAGTCACAAATTGTGGTTCATACGGGGAATGTACAACAAAGGATAGAATCTGAAGGGTACAAGCCAGTGAAAGAGAATATATTTTTGTTAAGAGACAAAATGGAAAGAGAAAAAGAAGGGAAAGTTCCAACTTTCATTAAATTTGACCCTTTAAGTGATTACCCCGAAAAGTGTCCGCCACGTGGCGAGGATTCATTGGTTGTCTACACGACGTCACTAGGTGGTGTGCGTCGCACGTTCGAGGATTGTAACAAAGTGAGGCTAATCTTGGAGTCGCATCGGGTGGTTTTTGACGAGCGCGACGTGGCGTTGCACGGTGAGTTTCGTCAGGAGTTGAAGGAGCTTCTAGGAGAGGAAGAAGACGCGAGCGTGCCGAGGTTGTTTGTTAAAGGAAGGTACATTGGTGGAGTGGAGGAAGTAGTGAATTTGAATGAGACGAGTCGACTTGGGAGG
Organism: Nicotiana attenuata; assembly: GCF_001879085.1. Lineage (NCBI taxonomy): Eukaryota > Viridiplantae > Streptophyta > Magnoliopsida > Solanales > Solanaceae > Nicotiana > Nicotiana attenuata. Next base: position 24,576 of record NW_017671768.1, read on the forward strand.
ATACTGAATCGAGCTCGAGTTGAGAGGGGTGTGGGGAGGTTAGGGTGTGAAGGGTGTGGAGGGGCTAGGTTTGTGCCATGTTTTGATTGTGGAGGAAGTTGCAAGGTTGTGAATGGGCATGTTAAGGAAAGATGTCCAAAGTGTAATGAGAATGGTTTGATTCATTGCCCTATTTGCGATTGAATGAGTGTATGTATCCTCGTACGTACACATACATAAAATTTTAAGTCAGCTAATGCAAAAAATATAATTCCTTTTTTGTGAAGTGACCGCCAACTTAGTATAGGTGCCTGAATTGTTACATGCACGCATGCAATTACCTTTGCATATATATAGTTTGTAACAAACTTTTTCATGGTTTGGGTTCAGTGTAAAGTTTTCAGTTGAATGATTTATATACTTTAGTTTTTGCGGTATATTAGATTTTGTCAACTTAAAAAAATAATTCATTTAAAGAAAAGGAAAAGTTAAAAACAAAATAAAGAATAGATATTAGAGGGCCCTACCGGGTTCGAACCGGTGACCTCTTGATCTGCAGTCAAATGCTCTACCACTGAGCTAAGGACCCCTTTGTTGACAAATGCTTAGAATTTTCGTTGTATTAAGGAAGCACTAAGCCTAATTATCTTAAGAGGAGAAAGATTCACGATCAAATCCAAAACAACATCGATTTTGGTGGTGACAACACTAGTTTTAGAATCTTAATACGATCTTAAGTTCGGACTCGTTCACTTTGACAGTAAAAATGTAAGAAAAATTAGAAAGATATACAAAGGAGTTTATCATATATAGTAGCTACATTCTAGTTTGGCTTCTTAAGATGCGGTGGTTATGTCATCTGTGACGAAGCGAGAAATATCCCTAAAGGTATTCAAAATTAAAAGAAGTAAAAAAGTTTTCCGGTAGAGGGTGTAAAATACAGTCAATCCTCTCTATAACAGCCTCGTTTGTTTCGATATTTTTTGGCTTTTATAGTGAATGACTATTATACACCTATAACAATATTTGACGTTTAAATATTTTTTTAGCTGTTGTAGATAAAAATTATTCCAAAATCAATTATTTTTTTGTTTTTTAATGTTACATATAAAAGATAAGAAAATTAATCATATTTAAAATCTCAAAAGATATGCATATTTCACTATTTAAATATTGAAGAAAGCTAATATATTATTAATAAATTCATAACTAAACATATAAAGATTTAAACTCCAAGACAGACATTTTAAAGCTACCTAAAATAAATTCTTTCAAGATTGATTGAAGAACTTTGTAATTGTAGCTTGTTTTGTAGATTTATTATCTTATTGGCGACATAACGCTTGAATTGGCGAAGATTCGTGTCTAAATTTTCTGCAAAAAGGTATCCAATAGCTTTCCCTTGAACACAATCTAAAATCTTAACATTTAAATTTTCTATCTAAATATTTTTTAAAGTTTGTCCAATGAAAAAGATATTATGTGCAAATCTTCAGATCTTATATCTTATGCAAGATATAAACTTTGGTTAATGGAAAAGATTGTGTGCATATTTTTAAATCTATTATTAGTAATCTTAATGATTCTATATGGATGTTATAGAGGGTAATTTTATAAGAGCATTCTACTATAAATATGGTTGTTGTTGTTATGGTAAAAAGCTGTTATAGAGAGGTAAAATATAACTTAAGAAATCGGTTCTGAGGAAAACTTGACTTTTATAGTGAATGATTGTTATATAGGGATGTTATTATTAAGCGATTTGACTCATGTATATATTATATACTTCTAAAATAAAATATTTTACCTATATATACAATGTAATTTTTTAACAAATGATGGTCAATTGATCACCCTTAATGCAATGTAGCTTCGCCTCTGTGTCATATGTGTTTACTGTCTAAGAGTTTGGATTATTCAATTTAGGTCTTTCTTTGTTTTTGTCAAGTTTTTCTAAACTTGTCACGGTCCGGATTTTTTCACCATCGGGACCGTGATGGCACCTAACCTTTCTGTTGCTAGGCAAACCAACAATTAGAAGTTAAATACGCTAACTCTTAAATGATTCGATAAATAACAACAATTAGACCGTAACAGATTAAGGAAGTGCGGAATTCTATAATAACCCAATTAATACTTATACATAACTACCCAGAATCTGGTGTCACAGTCCACGAACTACTAAGATTTAACTACAAGTAAAGTGTCTAAAGGAAATACAACTATTTTTGATACAAATAAAACAGTAAAGGAAATGCATAGAATGGGACGCCAGGGCCTGCGGACGTCAACATGACTACCTTGGGTCTCCGATAAGATGAAGCCAATAGCTAACTCGGATCAACTCAGTCCAGTACCGAAATCTGCACAGAAAGTGCAGAGTGCAGTATCATTACAACCGACCATGTTTACTGGTAAGTGCCGAGCCTAACCTCAGCTAAGTAGTGACAAGGCTAGGACAAGACACATATATAAACATGTGCGGTTATACAATATACGGGCATAATAAAAAATAATAGAAGCTAAACAGATAATAGCGGGAGAGGGAAAACATGCTGAGGGGAGTACAAGATCATGAGAATGGTAACAGTAAAGAAACACAGCAACGACATGCTTGGCACCAATGGAAATATTAAACATAGCAAAAACAAGTGCACGACATCACCCTTCGCGCTTTTACTCTCATCCTCACCATAATAAATGAAAGAGACGATGATAATGAATATAGAATGGCACGGCATCACCCTTCGTGCTTTACACTCTTCCTCACATGATAATGAATATCAAATGGTACGGTATCACCCTTCGTGCTTTACACTCTTTCTCACATGATAATGAATATGAAATGGCACGGTATCACCCTTCGTACTACTTTACACTCTTCCTCACATGATAATGAATATAAAATGGCACGGCATCAACCTTCGTGCTTTACACTCTTCCTCACATGATAATGAATATAAAATGGCACGACATCACCCTTCGTGCTTTACACTCTTCCTCACCCAAACAACAAAACAATAACAGCCGGGAGATAGAATTATTAATAACAAGTCCCATTTCAACATTTAGTTCCACAACGTCAACCTCAACTTTGAGTCAATACTCAATCAGTATCAAATTCCGTAAAATATGATAATAATTGCCCAACATAAACAATAACTAGTCTAAACACGAACAATATGAATAGAGAATACAAAAATCACAAGAATAAGACTCACTCGCATGCTATGACTCGACAACAACGCATAGGTACTCGTCACCTCACCTATACGTTGTACTCAACAAATAAACACGTAGCAAATAGGCAACAATACCTAATCCCTCAAGCCAAGGTTAGACACAACACTTACCTCGCTCCAACGGCCAAACTCAAAGCTCAATCACCGCTTTACCCTTCACACAAGCCTCCGGACCAAAAGAATCTAGCAAATTACCAACCAAACAATTCAATTTAAGCCTTAGGAACTACCCACGACTGCAAGGAATTCAATTGAGGCCATTTTTTTAAAAGTCACAATAGTCAACACCCGGGCCCGCTTGGTCTAAATCCGAAATTCGGACCAAATCCCGATTACCCATTCACCCCCGAAACCGAATATATAATTGGTTTTGGAATCCGATCTCATTTGAGGTCTAAATCCCCAAATTTCGAAATCCCTAGTTTCTATCCTAAAATCCCCAATTCCACCATGAAAATCTTAGATTCTAGGTTGAAATCTTGTAAAATGAAGTGAAATATTGAAAGATATGAGTTAAGAATCACTTACCTATTATTTGGGGAAGAAGTGGTCTTTGGAAAATCGCCTAGAGGGTTTCTTGTTTTGAAAGATGAGAAAAAATCCCGTCTAAGTCAAATTTTACCAGCTGTAGATGTTGCAAATACGACCCGGGCTTCGCAAATGCGAACCCCACAAATGTGAGAAAACCATCGCATTTGCAAAGATTCCCACAGTCCTGCCTTCTACGCAAATGCGAAGAAAAGTTCGCAAACGCGAACTAAGCTGGTCGCAAATGCGATCAGATGATCGCAATTGCGAAGGTTGCCTCCCCCTGCCCCCATTGCAAATGCGAAGAAATGGTCGTATTTGCGAACATGAGCTGGCTTAGCTTCTCTTCGCATTTGCGATGAGAAGCTCGCAAATGCGAACTCTTCAGAGATCGCAAATAAGATGATTGACCTCGCATTTGCGAGGTCTGAGGCCTGCAACAAAAAGCAGCAGTTTTCTAAGTTTCAAATTACCCGAAGCCTATACGAAGCTCACCCGAGCCGTCGGGGCTCCAAATCAAACTCGCACACAAGTCTAAAAACATAATATGAACTTGCTCGCAATCAAATCGCCAAAATAACAGCTAGAACTACGAATTTAGCACCAAATCACATGAATTTCCCAAGAACACTTTGAAATTTCTATTTTCTCAACCGGTTGTCCGAATCACATCAAATCAACTCCGATTCTCACCAAATTTCACAGACATCACTTAAATATTATATTGAACCTGTAGCGAGTTCCGGAAGCAAAATACGGACCGAATACCAACAAGATCAAACATTAACAATTCCTTAAAAACCATTAAATTTTTACTATAATTTTTAACAAAAAATCATTACTCGGGTTAGGGACCCCCGAATCTGATTCCGGCTATACGCCCAGGTCCCATATTTCGATACGGACCCACCCGAATTGTCAGAACACGATTCTGGATCCGTTTACTCAAAACGTTGACCGAAGTCAGCTAAATCAACTTTTAAAGGCAAAAATTATTATTTTTATCAACTTTTAACATAAAGGCTTTCCAAAAACACGCCCGGATTGCACACACAAATCGAGGAGGAATAAAATGAGTTTTTTAAGACCTCGAAACGCAGAATTTAGTTTTAAATCATAAGATGACCTTTTAGATCATCACATTCTCCACCTCTAAAACAACCGTTCGTCCTCGAATGGACATAGAAAAGTAACCGAGCTGGTGAAATGGTGGGGATATCTACTCTGCATATCGGACTCGAACTCCCAAGTAGCTGCCTCAATAGGCTGACCTCTCCAGTGCACTCGAACTGAGGGATAACTGTTCGATCTCAACTGACGAACCTGCCGGTCTAGAATGGCTACCGGCTCCTCCTCGTAGGTCAAATCTTTGTCCAACTGGACAGTGCTGAAGTCTAACACGCGAGATGGATCGCCCTAGTACTTCCGAAGCATGGACACATGGAATACTGGATGGACCACTGATAAACCGGGTGGAAACGCAAGTCTGTAAGCCACCTCTCTCACTCGATCAAGAATCTCAAAAGGCCCGATGTACCTAGGGCTCAGCTTTCCCTTCTTTCCAAACCTCATTACACCCTTCATGGGTGACACACGAAGCAACACTCGCTCTCCGACCATGAATGCAACATCACGGACCTTACGGTCGACATAACTCTTCTGCATGGACTGAGCTGCGCGAAGTCTATGCTGAATGATCTTAACCTTATCCTAGGCATCCTGCACCAAACCTGTACTCAATAACCGAGCCTCCCCCAGCTCAAACCATCCAAGAGGAGACCGACACCGTCTACCATATAATGCCTCATAGGGGGCCATCTGAATGCTCGACCGGTAGCTGTTGTTGTAGGCAAACTCCGCCAGCGGCAAGAACTGATCCCATGAACCTCCAAAGTCAATAACACAGGTGCAGAGCATATCCTCTAAGATCTGAATAGCACGCTCGGACTGTCCATCCATCTGAGGATGAAAGGATGTGCTCAGCTCAACCGGCGTACCCAACTCACGCTGCACTGCCCTCCAAAAATGCGAGGTGAACTGCGTACCTCGATCCGGAATGATAGACACGGGCACACTTTGAAGGCAGATGATCTCACAGATATAAATCTCTGCCAACTGCTCTGATGAATAGGAAACTGCCACCGGAATGAAATGCGCTGACTTGGTCAGTCTATCCACAACAACCCAAATTGCATCGAACTTCCTCTGAGTCTGTGGGAGTCCAACAACGAAATCCATAGTGATACAATCGCACTTCCACTCAGGAATCTCTATCTTCTGAAGCAAACCACCAGGTCTTTGATTCTCATACTTTACTTGCTGACAATTTAGACATCAAGCTACATATGCAACAATATCGTTCTTCATCTCATCCACCAATAATGTGGCCGCAAGTCCTGATACATCTTGGCGGCGCCCGGATGAATGGAATACCGGGAACTATGGGCCTCCTCTAGAATCAATTCACGAAGACCATCTACATTAGGTATACAAACCCGACCCTGCATCCTCAAAACTCCATCATCTCCAACCATAACCTGCTTGGCATCACCGTGCCGCACTGTGTCCCTAAGGACAACTAAATAAGGGTCATCATACTGCCGCTCCCTGATGCGCTCCAACAATGAAGAACGAGCGATCGTACAAGCTAGAACACGACTGGGCTCGAACACGAATTGATTGGCCAAAGCCTGAACATCTAATGCAAGCCGTCTCTCCCCAACTGGAATGTACGCAAGGCTGCCCATACTAGCTGACTTCCTACTCAAATCATCGGCCACCATATTGGCCTTCTCGAGATGATACAAGATGGTGATATCATAGTCTTTTAATAGTTCTAACCACCTCCTCTGCCTCAAATTGAGCTCCTTTTGCTTGAACAAATACTGCAAACTCTTATGATCCGTGAACACCTCACACGCCACGCCATATAGATAGTGCCTCCAAATCTTCAGCGCGTGAACAATGGCTGCCAACTCTAAGTCATGAACAGGGTAATTCTTATCATGAACCTTCAGCTACCGTGAAGCATATGCAATTACCTTGCAATCCTACATCAATACCGCACCAAGTCCAACTCGGGATGCATCGCAATACACCGCGGTGCCGTAGTCAAAGTTGTCTTGAGCTTTTGGAAGCTCACCTTAGACTCGTCCGACCACCTAAACGGGGCACCCTTCTGGGTCAACTTGGTCATCGGGGCTGCTATAGATGAGAACCCCTCCACAAATCGACGGTAATAACCTGCCAATTCTAAGAAACTCTGAATCTCTATAGCTGATGTGGGTCTAGGCCAGTTCTTGACTACCCCAATCTTCTTAGGATCCACCTGAATACCCTCTGCTGATACAACGTGACCTAAGAAAGCAACTGAACTCAACCAAAACTCGCATTTTGAAAACTTAGCATATAACTGGCTGTCTCTCAGAGTCTGAAGAACGATCCGAAGATGCTGCTCATGGTCCTCTCGACTGCGGGAGTAGATCAAGATATCATCAATAAAAACAATCACAAAGGAATCCAGATAGGGCTTGAACACCCGGTCCATCAAATCCATAAATTCTACTGGGGCATTTGTCAGCCCAAATGACATCACTAGAAACTCATAATGCCCATAACGAGTCCGAAAAGCCGTCTTAGGGGCATCTGATTCCCTAATCCTCAACTGATGGTAGCCATACCTCAAATAAATCTTTGAAAACACTTTGGCACCCTGAAGCTGATCAAATAAGTTATCAATCCTCGGTAACGAATAATTGTTCTTGATGGTGACTTTGTTCAACTGCCGATAATCTATGCACATCCTCATCAACCCATCCTTATTCTTCACAAACAACATGGGCGCACCTCAAGGTGAGACATTGGTTCTAATGAAGCCTTTATCAAGCAAATCCTAAAACTGCTCCTTCAACTCTTTCAACTCTGGCGGGGCCATACGGTATGTTAGAATAGAAATGGGTTGAGTGCCCAAAGCCAAATCAATACAGAAGTCAATATCCCTATCGGGTGGCATCCCTAGCAGGTCAGCACGAAATACCTCTGGAAATTCTCGAACAACTGGTACTGAATCCATGTAAGGAACCTCCGCACTAAAATCGTAGACATAAGCCAAATAAGCTAGACAACCCTTTTCGACCATACGCCGAGCCTTCATATAAGAAATAACCCTACTAGTAGAATGACCAGGAGTCCCTCTCCACTCTAATCGAGGGAACCCCGACAAGGCCAAGGTCACTGTCTTGGCGTGACAGTCCAATATAGCATGATAAGATGACAACCAATCCATCCCTAAAATGACATCAAAATCAACCATATCGAGAAGTAAGAGATCTACACTAGTCTCCAGACCCCCAATAATAACCACACACGAATGACAGACATGATCTACAATAATAGAATCCCCCACAGGGGCACTCAAAGAATCACGCAGCACAACCAAATATGAAGCAAAATAGAATGACACATATGAATAAGTAGAACCCGGATCAAATAAAATTGAGGCATCTCTACTGCAAACTGAAACCGTACCTGTGATAATCGCGTAGATGACTCAGCCTTAGGCCTGGCTGGAAAAGCATAGCATTGGGGCTAGGCCCCACCACTCTGAACTACATCTCGAGGACGGGCCCTGTCTGGCTGGCCTCCACCTCTAGCGGCCTGACCTCCACCTCTAATGTCCCGACCTCCACCTATAGCTGTCTGACCCCTACCTCTAGCTGGCTGAGCGGACGGCCTAGCACCTGGTGCTGGAACCATAGCACGAGAACCCTGATGCTGAGAACTGCTCGATGCTCGAGGACAATACCTGGCAATGTGCTTTGGATCACCGCAAGTATAACAATACTTCGGCTTTTGACCCTGAAACTGACCCCGACGGCCTGAGTAACCACCCTGAAAACTCCGGAGCGGAGGTGCACTAATAGGAGTTGGTGGTGCGCTGTAGGCTAGCTGATCAGAGTACTGCATATGAGGGCCACAACCACCTAAAGCACCTCGAGAAGCCTGTAGTGCTGAATGAAATGGCCTGGGAATGTGGCCTCTACCAAAAGTACCCCTGCCTCCAGACGAGGCACCATTGAATCCACCAGAATGGCGAGGTCTCTTGTCAGATCTCTGACCACTCCCCTGAGCTAGAACATCTCAACTCGCCTGGCAACATTGGCTGCGTCTTGGAAAGAAATCTCACTCCCAGTCTCCTTAGCCATCTACAATCTGATAGGCTGAGAAAGTCCCTCAATAAAACTCTTCACCCTCTCCTCTTGGTGGGGAGTATAAGAAGAGCATGACGGGCCAAATTAACAAACTGAGTCTCGTACTGGGTGACGGTTATACTGCCTTGCTGGAGATGCTCGAACCGCCTGCGATAGTCCTCTCTTAGTGTAACAGAAAGGAAATTCTCCAAAAATATCTGAGAGAACTAGTCCCAAGTCAAAGCAGACGGCCCAGCTGGTCTAGTCAACACAAAGTCATTACACCATCTCTTGGCGGACCCTATCACCTGGTACACAGCAAAATTAACCCCATTGGTCTCCACTATCCCCATGTTCCGCAGCACCTCATGGAAGCGGACAAGATAATCTTATGGGTCCTTAGAAGCTGCCCCACTGTAATGAACTGGAAAGAGCTTGGTGAATTTGTCCAATCTCAATAAGCTCTTGAAAGACTTAGCTGATCCACCGGCGGCCTGTGCCGCAACAACTACTGAACTACTCCAACTGGCTGAGTTGCTGGTGTCTGGTACTGGGGAGTCATCTGCTCCGGAGTGTGGGTAGCGGGAGTCTTTGCTCCTCCGCTAGCCCGAGAGACGACTGGTGCTACAGGGAATGTGTTGGTCTGTGCCACACTCTCCATGAGGCCCACTAGACGGACCGAAGCATCCTGAAGTACCGGGGTTGCGATAAACCCCTCTGGGACCTGAGCTAGTCCTGCTGGAACAGTCTGGGCTAGAGCCTCCTCATCAAACTCTACCTGAGGCTCCGCTGCTGGTGATGCTACTCGAGCTATGGGCTGAGCTCTACCCCTGCTTTGGCCTCTGGCACGGCCTCGGCCTCGACCTCTGCCCCTCGTAGGTGTTTAACCAGAAAATAGGAATTTCAGTCAAAGCTTATTTTTAGACGTACTCGGGCTACTGATAATCAAATAAAAGAATATTTTTGCAATGGAAAAGGAAAATTAGAATGAGAAATAGAAAAGGAATCGATATAAAGCAAAGTAAATAAGTATATTCCAATAATAATCAGAACGTATTCATACAAATGTTATTTCTCTTCCTTTTATAGCTATTTCTAAGTATAACGCCTCTTTGCTCTCATAATTGAGACATCATGAGCATTTAATGACATTAATGAAATGTTATAATTGGCAATCGTAACTGTTTCGTGAAGATTTTGTAACGTTCCTAATCATTCAGGCTCATTAATTGAAGATTAGCTAATTTGTACTTTTTGCTGTCTTGATTCATTCCACCGGTGTCTCTTCAAATTATGAAGAGACCCGAGAAACCGTTTCTTCTTGTCACTTAGACGCTTTGCTCGTACCTATTATGACTCGCATCTCTTTAAGTACTCTTCGCGAGCTGTCACTTTTCTAATTATCCACGTGTCTTGCTGTGTCAGCCACATAATTAATTCCAAGTGTAATATTGATTTTCCCCAATACAGTAGGAGATGCCATTGGGGGCTCTGGCTGCTGCTGAGCTGAAGATGCGGTTCGTGTTCTCGTCATCTTCGAAGGACAAGAGTAAAAGAGTTCGATTAGCACTGAGAGAACAAAATCGCACGAGAAAGAAGAATAGAAGTGAAATTGTTCCTAAACTCTGTAGTAGATAAGTACAGACGTCTCCGTACCGATCCCCCAGACTCTACTAAGCCTGTTTGTGAACTGGGAGACCTAGGCAACCTAGTGCTCTGATACTAACTTGTCACGACCCGTATTTTTCCACCGTCAGGACTCTGATGGCGCCTAACCTTTCAGTTGATAGGCAAGCCAAAAATTAGAAGTTAAATACGCTAACTCTTAAACGATTCGATAAATAACAACAATTAGACCATAACAGATTAAAGAAGTGCAGAATTCTATAATAACCCAATTAATACTTATACACAACTACCCAGAATCTGCTGTCACAATCCACGAACTACTAAGATTTAACTACAAGTAAAGTGTCTGAAGGAAATACAACTATTTTTGATACGAATAAAACAGTAAAGGAAATGCATAGAAGGGGACGCCAGGGCCTGTGGACGCCAACATGACTACCTTGGGTCTCCGATCAGATGAAGCCAGCAGCTAACTCGAGATCAACTCAGTCCAGTACCGTAATCTGCACAGAAAGTGCAGAGTGCAGTATCAGTACAACCGACCCTGTGTACTGGTAAGTGCCGAGCCTAACCTCGATGAAGTAGTGCGAGGCTAGGACAAGACACATATATAAACCTGTATAATTAAACAATATACGGGCATAATAACAAATAATAGAAGCTAAACAGATAATAACGGGAGGGGGAAAACATGCCGAGGGGAGTACAAGATCATCAGAATGGTAACAGTAAAGAAACACAGCAACGACATGTTTTGCACCAATGGAAATATTAAACACAACAAAACAAGTGCACGACATCACCCTTCGTGCTTTTACCCTCATCCTCACCATAATAAATGAATGAAACGATGATAGTGAATATAGAATGGCACGGCATCACCCTTCGTGCTTTACACTCTTCCTCACATGATAATGAATATGAAATGGCACGGCATCACCCTTCGTGCTTTACACTCTTCCTCACATGATAATGAATATAAAATGGCGCGGTATCACCATTCGTGCTTTACAGTCTTCCTCACATGATAATGAATATAAAATGGCACAGAATCACCCTTCGTGCTTTATACTCTTCCTCACATGATAATGAATATAACATGGCACAGCGTCACCCTTCGTGCTTTACACTCTTCCTCACCCAAACAACAAAACAATAACAACCAGGAGATAGAATTCGCAATAACAAGTCCCATTTCAACATTTAGTTCCACAACGTCAACCTCAACTTTGAGTCAATACTTAATCAGTATCAAATTCCGTAAAACATGATAAGAATTGCCCAACATAAAGACAACTAGTCTAAACACGAACAATATGAATAGAGAATACAACGATCACAAGAACAAGACTCACTCGCATGCTTTGACACGACAACAACGCATAGGTAATCATCACCTCACCTATATGTTGTACTCAACAACCAAACACGTTGCAAATATGCAACAATACCTAATCCCTCAAGCCAAGGTTAGACACAACACTTACCTCACTCCAACGACCAAACTCAAAGCTCAATCACCGCTTTACCCTTCACACAACCCTCCGGACCAATAGAATCTAGCAAATTACTAACCAAACAATTCAATTTAAGCCTAAGGAACTACTTACGTTTGCAAGGAATTCAATTGAGGCCATTTTTGAAAAAGTCAACAAAAGTCAATACCCGGGCCCGCTTGGTCCAAACCCGAAATTCGGACCAAAACCCGATTACCCATTCACCCCCGAGCCTGGATATATAATTAGTTTTGGAATCCGACCTCAATTTGAGGTCTAAATCCTCAAATTTCGAAATCCCTAGTTTCTACCCAAAAATCCCCAATTACACCATGAAAATCTTAGATTCTAGGTTGATATCTTGTAAAATGAAGTGAAAGATTGAAAGAAATAAGTTAAGAATCGCTTACCTATGATTTGGGAAGAAATGGTCTTTGGAAAATCGCTTAGAGGGTTTCTTGTTTTGAAAGTTCTGAGCAAAAGTCCCGTCTAAGTCAAGTTTTATCACCTGCAGATGTCGCAAATGCGACCCGGGCTTCGCAAATGCGAGAAAACCATCGCATTTGCAAAGATTCCCACAGTCCTGCCTTCTTTGCAAATTCGAACTATGCTGGTCCAAATGCGATCAGATGATCGCAATTGTGAAGGTTACCTCCCCCTTCCCCAATCGCAAATGCGAAGAAATGGTTGCATTTGCGAACATGAGCTGGCCCAGCTTCTCTTCGCATTTGCGATGAGAAGCTCACAAATGTGAACTCTTCAGAGATTGTGTAACGACCCGACTGGTCATTTTTCTCTTTAGAAACTTGTACCCTTAAATAAGACTTCCGTGCTTGCTTTAACTAATTTACGACCTGCGCGGATGGTTGGTTCGGGATTTTGAAGAGTTTGGGTTGAAATAGGCACACTTGATTCCCTAAAATTTTCTTAAAAGGCTAATTTTGACTTTGGTCTAAATTTTTAGTAAACGGACCCGGACTTGTGTTTTGACGGTCCCGGAGGGTCCGTGGAAAATATGGGACCTGGGCGAATGCGCGGAATCAAATTCCGAGATGCCTAGCCCGAGTAATGAATTTTTGTTAGAAATTGTTAAACTAAAATTTTAAGGATTTAATGAAATTGAACAATGCTTGATCATGTTGGTATCGGGCCCGTATGTTAGTTTCGGAGCCCGGTACAGGTCCAATATAACATTTAAGGCTTGCCCGCAAAATTTGGTGTCAATCCGAATAGCATAGGTACATTTTGGTGCGTTAGAAGTGAATTGAAGAACTTGAAGTTCATAAGTTTGATTCAATTGGTTTTGGGGGTGATTCTTAGATTTAGCGTTGTTTTGGGCGTTTTGAGGGTTCGAGCAAGTCCGTTCTATCATTTCGGACTTGTAGGTATGTTCGGGCGGGGCCCCGAGGGCCCCAAGCGTCGAACGGACGCGGCTCGAGTTGAGATAGGAATTTAGGAAAGGGCTGAAGTTGCTGGTTTCTATCAAAATTGCACTTGCGGTTGGTAAGCCGCAGGTGCGAGACCGCAGAAGCGGTCCACCTATCGCAGGAATGGCCCAGGCCAGGCAGCCCAAAATCGCAGATGCGGCCCTTAATCCGCAGAAGCGAAACCGCAGGCGCGACCCAGATCGTAGAAGCAGTCTTCTTTCCACAGAAGCGGTGGCCGCAGGTGCGGCCCAGGACCGCAGATGCGGAAATCGCAGAAGGTAGTGGCCTTCATTTATTACGGGCTCTAGGCCATATTTGCTCATTTTCACTCATTTATTGGGCGATTTTGGAGCTCTTGAGAGAAGACTTTCACCTAGCATCTTGAGGTAAGTTCATCCTATTTATTTCTAGTTTAATACTTGAACCTCGGGTAGATTAACACACAAAGATTAAGGAAAAATCATGGGATTAGAGCAAAACCTAGGGTTTTGATAAAAGTTAGATTTAACCACAAAATTTGTTATGGAATGAAGTAGAAATCATATATTATTGATCCTTAGGTTATAAGGAGCAACTTTCTTCGAAAAATTTCGGAATCCGGGCACGTGGGCACGGTGTCGGATTTTAGGAAACTTGTGTTTATGGTTGGGAAATTACTTTAGTAATTAAAATGCGAACTCTTGAGCTTGTATTGACTAGTTCCTACCTCGTTTAATTAGTTTCGGATCATTCAGCTCCAAATTGAGGGTTTGAGCACGTTCTTGGTATTGGAAGTACGCTTTGGAGCGAGGTGAGTCTCCTATCTAATCTTGTAAGAGGGTGTCCCCATAGGTGAAATAATTGAATAATTTGCCACTAAGTGCGGGGGCTACGTACGCACTAGGTGACGAGAGTCCGTGCGTAGCCACTATTATACTTATGTCCGGATAGTCTAGGACCTAAAAGTATGCTTTATGTGATATTCTTGTGACTTTATGGTTAATTTGGATTGCTTAAATCATGTTGAATGTGGTAAATGAAATTAATAAGAGAAAACATCACTTTCTCGACCTTTTAAAGAGAAGTGCACGTTTCTGTGAGTAATTGCTCCCCTGATATATTCTTGTCTGCCTGTTTGTTATGGTTAATTACATTAGACCGCGTCGCATGTATGATTCGCGAGCAGGGTAATAGATGCATCTATGGTTTGAGGCATTCGATCCTCCAGCAGTGCACACTTTATTTTTATGTTGGATCGGACCGTACGACCTCGGCACTACTTGTGCATGCTTCTTGCTCGATTTTTTTGTTATGGACCGAACTTTGTTATATGCCCTGAAATGTAAATGGCTAACTGTGATATTATCTAGGAAAGGACCTGTTACTTCTTGCTATAAATTTTTAATTATTTGTGCTATCCATGCTTAGTATAACTCTTTCTCATATTATTTGACCCTAGTAAGTGTCAAGTCGACCTCTCGTCTCTACTTCTTCGAGATTAGACATGATACTTACTGGGTACATATTGTTTATGTACTCATACTGCACTTCTGTACTTAATTGTACAGGATCTGAGGCAGGTACATCTGGTTACCAGGCTGGTGCATACTCTTGATCGTAGCCCGAGATTCCACGGCGAGCTGCTCCCTTCCTATGCCGTTCAGCAGCACGATGGAGTCTCTCTTTACTTTTGGCTGTCTATTCTGTTTCAGACTGTAGAATAGATTTATTCTTTTGTATATTCTACTAGATGCCCACATACTTGTGACACCAGGTCTTGGCACGCACATTAGTAGACTATTTTCTTTTTGCTATTGTATAACTATTATGGTAAGATGCTAATTATCGTAGTTTTAAATTCGAACTTAGAGATTGTGGTAACTGTTTTGGAAAAATTAAAACTAGAACTTATTAATATTTTCGCGTTGTCTTGCCTAACAACGGTTTTGGGCGCCATCACGACCTGAAGTGAAATTGGGTCGTGACAACATGGTATCAGAGCACTAGGTTCACGTAGGTCTCACAAGTCATGGGCAAACCTAATAGAGTCTTGCGGATCGGTACGGAGATGTCTGTATTTATCTTCGAGAGGATATAAGGTGTTAGGAAACTACTCTTTATTCATTTCCTATCACGCAGTGGTTGGTATACTAAATTTCCCTCTTCTATTCTCTCACAGATGGTGAGGACACGTACGGCAGATGTTCCAGACCTGGGTGGAGCTGCTCCCCCCATTGCTAGAGGCCAAGGTAGAGGCCGGGGGAGGGCACCGGCCCGAGGAAGGGGATGAGGGCATCCCAAAGCTGTTCCAATAGCACCACCGGCAGACCCTACGAGAGATCCTATCATTGAGGAGCAGGGCGAGGTGCCCGCAGCTGAGCCTACCCCGGCGGACTTTATGACAGCACCGGGTTTCGAGGAGGTCATTGGCCGTATGCTGCGGTTCATGGACACCATGAATCAGGCTAGCGATCCAGCTACATCACAGGCAGGAGGGGGAGCATAGACCCCTACTGCTCAGGCTCCTGGTCATGCAGCTGCAGTATATCAGACTCCGGGTGCATACCCGCGGATGGGGCTCAGCCAATTACTGCAGTGGTGCCCGAGCCCAGACCAGCTGTGGATGGTGACCCGTAGAAGTTGTTGGATAGATGGACTATAGTTCACCCCCCTGTCAACGGGGGTGAGCGTCATGAGGATGCTCAGGATTTCATTGATAGGTGCAGGGACAGACTGCACAATATGAGGATATTGGAGTCGCATGGGGTTGACTTCACTACTTTTCAGCTGGAGGGCAGGGCCCGTAGATGGTGGCAGTCTTATGTTCTTGGCAGGCCAGCAGGTTCTCCTCCCATCACTTGGGGTCAGTTCATGCAGTTATTCTTGGACAGGTATATTCCACCCTCTGAGAGGGAAGAGCTGCGGTATCAGTTTGAGCAGCTTGAGCAGGGTCAGATGTCCGTGACCGATTATGAGGCGAGGTTTTCTGAGTTATCCCGCCATGCATTGATGATAATTCCTACTGATACAGAGAGGGTCCGAAGGTTTGTTGCAGGGTTGCATTCTGGCATTAGGGCCAACATGGCCCGAAAGGTGGAGATGGGGACACCTTATCAGCTAGTGGTGGAGATCGCTCGGAGGATTGAGGGCTACCATCTAAGAGGTAGAGAACAGGCGTAGCAGGACAAGAGGGACCGATTCTCCAGAGAGTTAAGAGGTGCCCCGACTAGGGGTAGGGTTAGTTTGGGCGGGGTCAGTCTAGCAGGCCCCCATTTTCAGCACCACCACCTCCTCGAGGTGCTCCAGCGCGCCGCTATTTCAGCTCCATCCCAGAGAGTTCCTACCGTCCACCAGATATTCAGGGAACTTCTAGTGGACATCCAGGTCACCAGGGTTCTTCCGGTTCCTATTTCAGTGCTATTCCAGAGAGTTCATACCATCCTCCAGCCATCCCGAGTTCCTCCGGTGGGCATTCAGGCCATCAGGACGAGGCTTCCGGAAAGCAGGCTATGGTGCCGAGATGTTGCTACGAGTGTGGAGATCTGGGTCACATGAAAAGGACCTACCCCAGGCTTCGTGGCAAGGCAGTACAGTAGGGTCAGCAGCCTATGATTTCCACACCGGTTGCCCAGCCGCCTAGAGGTGGGGGGCAAAGTGGTAGAGGTCGTCCTAGAAGTGGAGGCCAGACAGGGAGAGGTCAGCCAGCTACTGCTCAGTCAGGTGGAGGCCAGCCAGCCGGCGCTCCAGCCAGATTCTATGCCCTTCCGGCCAGACCAGATGCATTGGCCTCAGATGCCGTTATCACAGGTATTATTTCCGTCTGCGGTAGAGATGCTTCGGTATTATTTGATCCAGGGTCCACCTATTCATATGTATCATCTCTGTTTGCTCGTTTTCTGTTTATTGCTCCTGAGCCTTTGGGCACTCCTGTTCATGTGTCCACTTCTGTGGGCGATTATGTGGTTGTGGATCGATCTATCGGTTTTACATGGTCACATTCTGTGGTTTTGAGACTAGAGCAGATCTCCTGTTGCTTGATATGATCGACTTTGAGGTCATCCTGGGCATGGATTGGTTATCCCCATACCATTCCGTCCTTGATTGCCATGCCAAGATTGTTACATTAGCGATGCCAGGGCTGCCAGGGTTGGAGTGGAAGGGTTGCACATTTGATACATCTAGTCGGGTTATCTCACTTCCTGAAGGCTCGGCATATGGTCGAGAAGGGGTGTTTGGCTTATCTGGCTTATGTTTAGGATACCACCCTAGAGTCTCTGACGATTGATTTAGTTCCAGTAGTTCGGGAGTTCACCGATGTGTTTCCTTCTGATCTTCCTGGCATGCCACCGGATCGCGATATTGATTTCTGTATTGATTTGGCTCCAGGTACCCAGCCTATATCCATTCCACCGTACTGTATGGCTCCGAAAGAGTTGAAAGAGTTGAAGGAGCAGCTTGAGGAGTTGTTATCAAAGGGGTTTGTTAGACCAAGTGTGTCACCTTGGGGTGCACCAGTGTTGTTTGTAAAGAAGAAGGATGGGACCATGCAGATGTGCATTGATTACCGCCAGTTGAACAAGGCTACCATCAAGAACAAGTACCCGTTTCCACGCATTGATGATTTGTTCGACCAGTTGTAGGGTGCTAGGGTGTTCTCTAATATCGACTTGAGATCAGGGTACCACCAGTTGAGGATTCGGGACTCGGATGTTCCGAAGAATGCTTTCCGTACCGGATATGGCCATTATGAGTTTCTAGTGATGTCCTTTGGCTTGACTAATTCCCCAGCAGCATTTATGGACTTGATGAATAGGGTGTTCAGACCTTATATTGATTCCTTTGTTATCGTCTTTATTGATGACATCTTGATCTACTCCCATAGCCTGGGGGAGCACGAGCAACATTTGAGAGTAGTGCTTCAGACCTTGCGAGAGCAGAAGATGTAAGCTAAGTTCTCCAAGTGTGAGTTTTGGCTAGAGTCAGTGGCATTCTTGGGGCATATTGTGTCAGGAGAGGGTATTAAGGTGGATCCCAAAAAGATTGAGGCAGTTCAGAGTTGGCCACGTCCTACTTCAGTGACCGAGATCAGGAGTTTCCTGGGGTTAGCAAGTTATTACAGGCGATTCGTGCAGGGCTTTTCATCTATTGCATCACCTCTGACCAGATTGACCCAGAAGGGTGCCCCTTTCCACTGGTCCGATGATTGTGAGACGAGCTTTCAGAAGCTCAAGACAGCTTTGACTACAACACCAGTTCTGGTGTTGCCTTCCGGTTCAGGGATGTATACGGTATATTGTGACGCTTTACACGTTGGCTTGGGTTGAGTATTGATGCAGGAGGGACGAGTTATTACATATGCTTCACGCCAGCTGAAGATTCATGAGAAGAATTATCCTGTGCACGATCTAGAGTTGGCGGCGATTGTTCATGCTCTTAAGATATGGAGGCATTATCTGTATGGGGTGTCATGTGAGGTTTACACTGATCACCGCAACTTACAGCATTTGTTCAAGCAAAGTTTGAGGCAGCGTAGGTGGCTTGAGTTACTGAAGGATTATGACATCACCATTCTTTATCATCCGGGCAAGTCAAATGTGGTCGTGGATGCCTTAAGCAGGAAAGCAGAGAGTATGGGTAGCTTGGCATTCATTTCAGTAGAAGAGAGGCCACTAGCTTTGGACATTCAGTCCTTGGCTAACAGACTTGTGAGGTTAGATATATCAGAGCCCAGTCGAGTCCTTGCATGTGTTGTTGCTCAGTCTTCATTATTGGGACAGATCAAGGCCCGGCAGTTCGTTGATCCACACTTGGCGGTTCTTAGAGAGACAGTGCTACAAGGTAGTGCCAAGGAGGTTTTTATTGGCGAGGATGGTGTTCTGCGACTCCAGGGTCGCCTATGTGTTCCTAATGTTGATGGTCTGAGGGAGAGGATTCTAGAGGAGGCACACAGTTCGCGGTATTACAGTCATCCGGGTGCTACGAAGATGTATCGTAACTTGAGGCAGCATTATTGGTGGCGGAGGATAAAGAAAGACATAGTGGAGTATGTGGTAGGTATTTGAATTGGCAGCAGGTTAAGTATGAACACCAGAGGCCAGGTGGCTTACTTCAGCAGATGCCTATACTAGAGTGGAAGTGGGAGCGCATTACTATGGACTTCGTAGTTGGGTTGCCCCGGACCTTGCGGAAGTTTGATGCAGTGTGGGTCATTGTTGATGGGTTGACCAAGTCGGCACACTTTATTCCTATTGTGACTACTTACACTTCAGAGAGATTGGCTCAGATTTACATTCGGGAGATAGTCCGGTTGCACGGTGTGCCTGTTTCCATCATATCAGATAGAGGCCCTCAGTTCACTTCCCATTTTTGGAGAGCCGTTCGGAGTGAGTTGGGGACCAGTGTGGAGCTTAGCACAGCATTCCATCCTCAAACTGACGGACAGTCAGAGCGGACAATTCAGATTTTAGAGGACATGCTCAGAGCATGTGTGATTGACTTTGGAGGACACTGGGATAAGTTCTTGCCCTTGGTAGAGTTTGCTTACAACAACAGCTATCAGTCCAGCATAGAGATGGCTCCATTTGAGGCTTTATATGGTCGACGATGTCGTTCTCCTATCGGGTGGTTTGAGCCTGGTGAGGCTAAGTTGTACGGTACAGACTTGGTGAAAGATGCCTTGGAGAAGGTAAAGTTGATTCAGGAGAGGCTTCGCACAACTCAGTCCAGACAGAAGAGTTACGCAGATCAGAAGGCACGTGATGTATCATTCATGGTTAGCGAGAAGGTCCTCTTGAAAGTCTCGCCAATGAAGGGTGGTATGAGATTCGGGAAGAAGGGCAAGTTGAGCCCAAGGTTTATTGGCCCATTTGAGGTGTTGAGGCGAGTTGGGGAGGTTGCTTACGTGCTTGCTTTACCCCCCAGCTTGTCGGGAGTTCATCCAGTTTTCCATGTATCGATGCTGCAGAAGTATCACGCCGACTTGTCCCATGTGTTAGACTTCAGTACTATTCAGCTGGATGAGAGTCTGGGTTATGAGGAGGACCCAGTTGCCACTATTGATAGGCAGGATCGCCAGTTGAGATCCTAGAGGATTACCGCGGTAAAGGTCCAGTGGAGGGGCCAACCAGTTGAGGAGGCGACCTGGGAGTCCGAGGAGGACATGCGGAGCAGATATCCCCATCTTTATCCTAGCTCAGGTACTTTTCAATGTCCGTTCGAGGACGAGCGTTTGTTTAAGAGGTGGAGAATGTAACGACCCAACATGTCATTTCTCTCTTTAGAATCCCGTCCACCTAAATAAGACTTCCCGCGCTTGCTTTAATACGACCTATGCGGATGGTTGGTTCAGGATTTGGAAGAGTTTGGGTTGAAATAGGCACACTTGATTCCCTAAAATTTTCTTAATAGGCTAAGTTTGACTTTGGTCAACATTTTTAGTAAACGGACCCGTACTTGTGTTTTGACGGTCCTGGAGGGTCCGTGGGAAAATATGGGACCTGGGCGTATGCCCGAAATCGAATTCCGAGGTCCCTAGCCCGAGTAATGAATTTTTGTTAGAAATTGTTAAACTAAAACTTTAAGGATTTAATGAAATTGAATAATGCTTGATCATGTTGGTATCGGGCCCGCATGTTGGTTCCGGAGCCCGGTACAGGTCCAATATAACATTTAAGGTTTGCCCGCAAAATTTGGTGTCAATCCGAGTAGTATAGGTACGTTTCGGCGCGTTAGAAGTAAATTGATGAACTTGAAGTTCATAAGTTTGATTCAATTGGTTTTGGGGGTGATTCTTAGATTTAGCATTGTTTCGGGAGTTTCGAGGGTTCGAGGAAGTCCGTTTTATCATTTCGGACTTGTAGGTATGTTCAGGCGGGGCCCCGGTGGCCCCGAGCGTCGAAGGGACGCGACTCGAGTTTAGTTAGGAATTTAGGAAAGGGCTGAAGCTGCTGGTTGCTATCAAAACCGCACCTGCGATTGGTAAGCCGCAGGTGCAAGACCGCAGAAGCGGTCCACCTATCGCAGGAGCGGCCCAGGCCAGGCAACCCAAAATCGCAGATGCTGCCCTTAATCCGTAGAAGCGGAACCGCAGGAGCGGTGGGCCTGTCCGCAGGAGCAGCCCAGATCGCAGAAGCGGTCATCTTTCCGCAGAAGCGGTGGGCGCAGGTGCGGCCCAGAACGCAGATGCGGAAATCGCAGAAGGCAGTGGCCTTCATTTATTACCGGCTCTTGGCCATTTTTGCTCATTTTTGCTCATTTATTGGGCGATTTTGGAGCTCTTGAGAGAAGACTTTCACCTAACATCTTGAGGTAAGTTCATCCTGTTTATTTCTAGTTTAATACTTGAACATCGGGTAGATTAACACACAAAGATTAAGGAAAAATTATGGGATTAGAGCAAAACCTAGGGTTTTGATAAAAGTTAGATTTAACCACAAAAGTTGTTATGGAATGAAGTAGAAATCATATATTATTGATCCTTAGGTTATAAAGAGCAACTTTCTTCGAAAAATTTCGAAATCTGGGCACGTGGGCCCGGGGTCGGAATTTAGAAAACTTGTCTTTAAGGTTGGGAAATTACTTTAGTAATTAAAATGCGAACTCTTGAGCTTGTATTGACTAGTTCCTACCTCGTTTAATTAGTTTCGGATCATTTGGCTCCAAATTGAGGGTTTGAGCACGTTCTTGGTATTGGAAGTACGCTTTGTAGCGAGGTGAGTCTCCTATCTATCCTTGTAAGAGGGAATTGTCCCCATAGGTGAAATAATTGAATAATTTGCCACTAAATGCGGGGGCTACGTACGCACTAGGTGACGAGAGTCCGTGCGTAGCCACTATAATACTTAAGTCCGTGTAGTCTAGGACCCAAAAACATGCTTTATGTAATATTCTTGTGACTTTATGGTTAATTTGGATTGCTTAAATCATGTTGAAAGTGGTAAATGAAATTAATAAGAGAAAACATCACTTTCTTGACCTTTTAAAGAGAAGTTGACGTTTCTGTGAGTAATTGCTCCCCTGATATATTCTTGTCTACCTGTTTGTTGTGCTTAATTACATTTGACGCGTCGCATGTATGATTCGCGAGCGGGGTAATAGATGCATCTATGGTTCGTGCCGTTCGAACCTCCGGTAGTGCACACTTTATGTTTATGTTGGATCGGGCCGTACGACCTCGGCACTACTTGCGCATGCTTCTTGCTCGGTATTTTTCTGTGGGCCGAACTTTATTATATGCCCTGAAATGTAAATGGCTAACTGTGATATTATTTAGGAAATGACCTGTTACTTCTTGCTATAAATTGTTAATTATTTGTGCTATCCATGCTTAGTATAACTCTTTCTCATATTATTTGACCCTAGTAAGTGTCAAGTCGACCTCTCGTCTCTACTTCTTCGAGATTAGTCAGGATACTTACTGGGTACATATTACTTATGTACTCATACTGCACTTCTGTACTTAATTGTACAGGATCTGAGGCAGGTACATCTGGTTACCAGGCTGGTTCATACTCTTGATCGTAGCCCGAGATTCCACGGTGAGCTGCTCCCTTTCTATGCCGTTCAGCAGCACGATGGAGTCTCTCTTTACTTTTGGCTGTCTATTCTATTTCAGACAGTAGGATAGATTTATTCTTTTGTATATTTTACTAGATGCCCACATACTTGTGACACCAGGTCTTGACACACACATTAGTAGACTATTTTTTTTAGGATTGTATAACTATTATGGTACGATGCTAATTATCGTTGTTTTAAATTCAAACTAAGAGATTGTGGTAACTGTTTTCGAAAAAGTAAAACTAGAACTTATTAATATTTCCACGTTGGCTTGCCTGACAACGGTGTTGGGCGCCATCACGACCTGAAGTGAAATTGGGTCGTGACAGATTGCAAATGCGATGATTGACCTCACATTTGCAAGGTCTGAGGCCTGCAACAAAAGGCAGCAGTTTTCTATGTTTCAAATCACCCCGAAGCGTATCCGAAGCTCACCCGTGTGAGCACGTGATTTTTGCCCTATATATGAATTATTCCCAAAAATGCAAACAAAATAATTTCTCTTTCATTATTTTACACTTTTGTGAATTTTGTGTTATTTTTTGTTAATTGTTTGCATTTTTGTTTGTGCATTTTTATTTCATATGAAAAATATAAAAAATGTATGCCTGACATTTGCATTTAGGATCTAATTTCATATTTAAGGATTATTTAGTGGTTAAGTTGTTTTTAGAACAAAGTTTAAAGAAAATAACAAAAATAGTCCATTTTTGCATTTCTTAATTGTTAGTTGTTGAATTTGTCTTGAGTTTATTTTAAATAGGAATTAATTAGCTTAATTTTGGAAATAAATTAGGTTTCATTTTAGTTTTATCATTTTATAAAATCAGAAAAAAATAAATAAATACAAAATACAAAAAATAAAATACAAAAGCAAAGTGATTAAAATACAAGAAAACAAATAAAGGAATAAGGAAAGGAAATGGCAAGAATTGGGCCAAATTACCCAGGCCCAAACAAAAAAACGCCCCACTCCAATTAGCCCATGCCCGGTCCGGTCTTTCCCCTTAACTGAAACGACCCCGTTTAGGTCGTAATTGATCTGGGCCGTCGAGGTAGTTTAATCCAACGGCTCTTAACTGGGGGGCATTTGATATATATATGTCCGAACCTCTACCCCCCCCCCCCCCACCCCTTCGTCTCTCTCTCTCACCCCATCCCTCAAAGACCCTGTAACGCCGCCACACTCCACCGTCGCCCACCGTAACACCACCGTCTACCACCGTCCCTCCGCCGTCCGCCGCCGGCCGGAAATCGCTCACGGCGGCGGTCAAGCTCCAAACCCACCCAAATTTTCACCATCGACTCCTCTCCCCCTCCACTTTCTAATGCCCAAAATATGTTCCCTCGAATGTTAGCCAATCTGCTCGAATCTTCAAAATTACCGTCACCGTCTCCGCCGTGTCCGGCGGTGGTCACCCCAAACTCGTCCAAACTAACACCCCTGAACCGCCTTGGTCTCCTCTTTCCAAACCCCCAAACCCCGTCCCTCGAATCCTCGCCGAACTCCTCGAATCTCCGATCAAAGTTCCGGCCAAAACCCTAATTTTCCCAAACCTCACCAAATCGATGCCATGTGCTCCCCTCGCTTCCCTCATGTTGAATCCATCGTCCGTCGCATTCAAATCTCACCGGAGATGTTCGAATTTTGAATCTGAGAAGTGGCAAGATTTTAGAAGTTAAAACCAGTAAGTTTCCTATAGTCTTTAGGTTGTTGCTTAGTTATCTGATTTAACTTC
>NW_017671768.1:50233-63539 GCF_001879085.1 Nicotiana attenuata
AATTAAGTGGCTAAGAAATGTTAAAATTGGGGCTAAGTGATTTCATGACTTATGCTTCAGCGGTTGAGTTTTATTCAGTATTTTGAAGTTTTTTTTGTGATTATTTGATGCAAATCCAGAAGTATGCAAAGCTAAAATCAGTTGTCAATGCATCTCCCTTTAGATATAAATTTCTTCTGTGTAATTGCTTAAACATGAATCCTGGACCTCCTCCCCTTCGATCTGGGTCCATTTCGTTGACACTGGGTCAGCTTCGAGCCCAGGAAAATTCTGGCCTGCCAGGGTCATTGCCAGTGATTTCAGAGGCTCCAGCTTACTCGCATTTCACATGGAATGGGCTCGTTTCAAGCCCAAGCTTTGAATTAGTTTTGGCTTTGTTCAAACAACTGTCTATTTGACTGGGCGAATCAGATCCGGCTTCTATTTTGGAATAATTACAACCCCTTTTAAAGCTTGCTCTTACTTAATTAGGTAGTCTCTTTAAATGTAGGTGAGAGGTGGTCCATATTAAGTAACGAATAGTTTATGGCCCTCCGAACCTTTAGTTTAAGTATCCTTTAAAATAGAATCGAGGTGCGCCGCGCCAAATAAAATCACAATCGCGTGGCCCTCGTTTAATTAATGTTTAAATAAACCTTAGAATTCGAGGCGTGCCATTTAGCAAATTCCATGGCCCTCGCAAAGTTAATAACGCGTTAGTAGCTTTTAGGCGCGTCTTTAATAATATTACCTTCCTGAATGCGGGTACACATTTATGTGACCCAAATCTAAATCTTAACGGAGTCGAAATGCGTCAAAAGCCGCGGGTGCACTGGTGTAACGTGGTTCGAGATACATTTTCACGACGTTGCAATTCTTATTAAAAAGACATAAAGTAAAAGCGGTTAAAACAAAAGGCGCATAGGTTAGAATATGTTTTAAGATCAGATAAAAGCAAATACAACAGTTGAGCGACCGTGCTAGAACCACGGAATCCGGGAGTGCCTAATACCTTCTCCCGGGTTAACAGAATTCCTTACTCGGAGTTCTGGTTCGCGGACTGTTAACAGAGTCATAATTTCCTCGGATCGGGATTCAACCGGTGACTTGGGACACCATTAATCTCCTAAGTGGCGACTCTGAATATTAATAATAAATCCCGTTCCGACTGTCCTTTAATTGGAAAAACTCCTTTACACCCTCACAGGTGTTGAAAAAAGGAGGTGTGACAGCTCTGGCGACTCTGCTGGGGATCGAACCCAGAATCTCTGGAGGGTTCAGAATTCGAGCTTAGATATATGGTTGTGTTTGGCTATATCTGATTTTTCTACATGTTTCATGCTAAATGTGCAAAATGTTGCTTTTTACCGCTTTGATATTATCTGGATTGTATATAAATTGTGCCGAAACCCTTCTCTTCTCACCTCCGGGGATGTGCTTACTGGTTGAGACTCCCTATTCTGTTAGCGTCAATACCCTGAAATAAGAAAGAGGCCGGACAAGTTACTAAGCCGGATGGCCTTTTGGTTCCCGGTACGTAGCCCCCTCCTCGACTCGAGTTGTCCGCTCGGGTACACAGTCTAGAACACATACCCAGGTTTTGAGCCTAGAAGAACTTGACTTCATGCCGGATCCCTAGTAGGACGTTTATCTGCATCACGTGCATATGACTTAGGGGACTCAACACAGGGGTTGGGTCCGTCTAGGACAGGTGTACCCGGAATAATGGACCCTCCTGATGCATCCTACTTGTGCATTTATCTGTTTTGGACTCGCATGCTGACCGGCTTTGAGTATATGGAAATATTGAAATAAAGAAAAAAAAAGAGAAATTAGCAGTGTAGAGAGTTAGTTACCTATTTTAGAAAAACCAATGTCCAAATAGTGCTGAAATGCTGCCGGATTTTTGAGAAAATGAAAGAAAAGAAGAAAAGTAGTTTTTTTTTTAGTTGGTTTTGTTACCAATAGAAAAGGAAAAAAAAAGAGGGTTTTATTTTCAAAATTAGTTTGTTTATTTGCCACTGAAAAAGAAAATACAAAAAAGAGTCTTGTTTTCAAAAATAGTTAGATTTATTTGCCCGAACTACGCAGGTTTGATTCTCACCGGATATGAGATAAGTAGGCAACCCTTATCGGGTCCAACCTCCCCTTTTGCAAAAATAGCCAGAAATACCAAAAAAAAATTCGAATAAGTCGGGTGATGCCATTCTTGTCAAAAATAAGCCAAATGTCCCCAAAAGGGCGCCGGAAGGCTGTTTTTGCAAGAACAGCCACCCTAAGTCATCTTCTAAACGGTTAGCAGGCACAGCCTTAAAATCTTCCTTATGAAGTGCTGAAAGGCCGTATCCGCAATACCGGCTGTTTGTTTAAATTGGCAATTTGAACAAGGATTGTGCCATTTTTCTCTTTTAGGTCAAAATAAGTGATTAAAATCACCTTAACAAATGTGCAGGATGAGCACGACTCAAAAGGAATTATTTTCAATCATGCATAGAATCCCTTTGGAGTTACGTCTGTGGTGGAACGATTTAGGCGGAGAAGGGCAAGCTGCAGTCAAGAAACATTTGAAAGGGCTTACCGGTTTGCTCGATATTGCGCCTCGGGGAGATATTATTAGAGCACTAGTTACATGTTGGGATCCAGCACATAATGTGTTCCATTTTTCAGACTTTGAGCTTACCCCGACATTAGAGGAAATAGCTGGCTACATTGGAAAGGATGAGGTTCCGTTGAGGCACAAATACTTGGTTGCCCCCAAAGTGGTAGACGTGCACAGATTTCTAGACTCTTTGAAGATAGTCAGAGCCGTCCATAACACAGATTTGGCAAATGGCTTTTGTACTCTAAGTTTCATATATCAGCGATACGGCCATATTGGGGGGTTCAACAACCCATAAACTAAGATATGTAGCAAAGGAAACCGCCAAAAGTGGGAAGAGCATCGACGTTTCGCCTTTATGGTAGCTTTCCTGGGGCTTCTGGTATTTCCAAGGAAGGATGGGAACATTGACATAAAAATAGCTGGGGTCGTCAGCACATTAATTACTCAAGCCAAAAGTACACTGGAACCTATGATATTGGCNGGGTTGGGTCCGTCTAGGACAGGTGTACCCAGAATAATGGACCATCCTGATGCATCCTACTTGTGCATTTATCTATTTTGGACTCGCATGCTGACCGACTTTGAATATCTGGAAAAGTGAAAAACAAAAAGGGGAAAAGAGAAAATAGCAGTGTGGAGAGTTAGTTACCTATATTAGAAAAACCAACGTCCAAGTAGCGCCGAAATGCTGCCAAATTTTTGAGAAAATAAAAAAAGAAAATAAACAAAAGTTCTTTTTAAGTTTGCCAACGGAAAAGAAAAACAAAAAGAGTTTTATTTTCAAATTAGTTCATTTTATTTGCCACTGAAAAGAAAATATAAAAAAAAATAAAAAGACTCTTGCATTCAGAAATAGTGTATTTGCCAAAAACAAAAAGAGTCTTGTTTTCAAAATAGTTAGATTTATTTGTCCGAACTACGCTGGTTTGATTCTCACCGGATGTGAGATACGTAGGCAACCCTCGTCGGGTCCAACCTCCCCTTTTTCAAAAATAGCCAAAAAATGCCAAAATTTTTAATCTCATCATGAATAAGTCGGGTGGCGCCATTCTTGTTTAAAATAAGCCGAATGTCCCCAAAAGGGCGCCGGAAGGCTGTTTTTGCAAGAATAGCCACCCTGAGTCAGTTCAACGGTTAACAGACACAACCTTAAAATCTTCTCCCCGAAGTGCTGAAAGGCCGCAACTGCAAAACCGGCCGTTTGTTTTAAAATTGGAAATTTGAACAAAAATAGTGTCATTTTTTTCCTTTTAGGTCAAAATAAGTGATTAAATCACCTTAATAAATGTGCAGGATGAGCACGATTCAAAATAAGGGGAACTTGCATATAGGCCCGCGGCGAGACCGAATGATGTCCCGCGGGCACCAGGAGCTTTAATGTATTCATAATTGTCTTTGCGTCCGCACTCTTTCTTCTACTAAAAAAGAAAAAGTTTGTCTTCCGAGTCTGTATTTCTTTTTGGAGTTAGGTCATTTGGGTTTGTATTTCTTTTTACCAGAGTCAGTGGATTGAGTCTGTATTTTTGTTTGAATTAGAATAGGGATGATGGAGTTTGTAGTTCTTAGAGTCTGTTAGTTGTTTTGAGTCTTTGTAATAGACAAGTTTGCTATCAATAAGATTGAAATTGCCAAAAATATCATGCTCCTACTTTGCATTTATTTTTTACGAACTACGCTTCTTCTGAATCACGCGGGGTCGTGATACGTAGGCAATCTCCATAGGATTCGACCATTTCTAAATGATAAAAGGGAAAACCAGAAAGGAATGATACGAACAGGGAAAAAACCAAATGAAAGAGAACCAAAAGAGGGCGAGCAAAACAAAGTGAAAAGATAAGAGTGGGAACTAATTAGGCAAGAAAAGAAATGAAAGCCGGAATGACGCATGTGAATGAATAGAGGCATAATAGAAACGTTTGACTGCTTAGGTGCATCCACCCATCAATGTGCGGTTATCTATTTGTTAATGCCCTAACCGCTAACCAAGTTGTTGTTGATGAGTCCAGATAGGTGTTTAAGCTGACTGGCATTCTGGCAACCCATCCTTACAACACCCGTCCAAGGACAAGTCAAACATGACCAATCAGGACTTGGAAGCAAGCATTATTGACCCATCCAGAGAGGAGGAGGCAGTGGACGTTAACACAATGAGAGAAGAGATGTACAAACTAAAGCAACAAATGGCCGAAATGTACCAGGCCTGGTCACCACCCGTCTATCCTGCCAACCCCAATTACCTCCCACCACCAGCTCAACCCCAAGATCCTCCCACAGTGAACTCATCTCCCGCTATCCCGACGTACCAGCAATACTACGGAACCACCTCTCAGACACCGCCGCCACCACCACCCACACAAATTCCATGTCCTCCACCACCAATTGCTCCAGTATTTGTGGCGCCTCCACCTGCCACGTTGCAGAGATCTTCCAGTGAGCCATTGTTTCCAACTCACGACAGCCAGTACTACCCTCCCGAGCCTACCTTCAAAGCACCTGAGCCGTATTCCTACACTCCTCGCTTTGAGCTCCCGTTGGAAACTGATAAGCCGCTTAAGGACCCGGAACAGGAAGAGATGTTTCGAAAAGTAAAAAGCCTGGAGCAATCCTTCAGGAACATGCAAGGGTTGGGTGGCCAAGTCAGTGTGGCCTACAAAGACTTGTGCTTGTTTCCCGATGTCCAGCTGCCAGCGGGGTTCAAATTGCCAAAGTTTGATTTGTATGATGGCCATGGTGATCCGGTGGCCCACCTGAGGGGATTCTGCAGCAAGATGAGGGGAGCTGGGGGAAAAGACGAGCTGTTAATGGCTTACTTTAGTCAAAGCTTAAGTGGAGCAGCGTTAGAATGGTATACACGGCAAGATCATGCTTGGTGGTACACATGGGATGACCTGGCTCTAGCATTTGCATGTCATTTTCAATACAACCTCGAAATTGTCCCGGACCGTCTGTCATTGACCAAAATCAAGAAGAAGCCCGGAGAAAGCTTTAGAGAGTACGGTTTCCGTTGGAGAGAACAGGCAGCAAGAGTTGATCCTCCGATGAAAGAGAATGAGATGGTTGATTATTTCCTTCAGGCTTTGGAACCAACCTACTATGGTCATCTGGTGTCCGCGGTGGGGAAAACTTTCAATGAGGTCGTAAAGATGGGAAGCATGGTGGAAGAGGGTCTCAAGTCTAACAAGATTATGAGCTATTCGGCACTCAAAGCAACTACGCAGGCTATTCAAAGCGGCACCGGAGGAGTATTGGGAAAGAAAAAGAAAGAAGAAGTGGCAGTAGTGGAATCAAGGGTCTGGTCCAGGAGTCCGTCACCATATTATCACCAACCTCGCCCTCACCCCCAAGCTTATCCACATACTCCATATGGCCCACCACAGCATTACTACCCACCTCTTACTCCCCATTTCTCCGTCCATCATGCGCAGACATACCCCAACCCCTACCCATGCACAATGGCGTGCACCTACTCCCCAAAATACTTACCCATCTCAAAACACCTACCCACCCCCAAGAACCAACAAAAATGCCGCTGGAACCAGTTACCGACCCAACCCCGCATTTAAGAATGATAGGCTGCAAAAGAAGAAGACTTTTACTCCCTTGGGTGAATCTTATACCAGCCTGTACCACAGATTAAGGCAGTTGGGCATGTTGAACCTGATCGAACCCAAATTACCAAACCCTCCCCAAGGAACTTGGACCATTCAGTAAACTGTGAGTATTGCTCAGGAGCGCCTGGACATGACACGGAGAAATGTTGGCATCTGAAAACTGCCATTCAGGAACTTATTGATACACGGAGAATTGAGGTGCAGGCTCTGGAGACTCCCAATATCACGCAAAATCCGCTACCAATTCATCATGAGGCTCACATGATCGAGTTAGTGCAGAAGGGGGAATGCAAGAAGCCGTCACAAACTGTGATGATGATTAAGGCTAGTGAAGCTAAAGCAAACGAGAAGTTGGTCGATGGGAAAACCCTGGTCGCAATGGACCGGACAGTCAGAAAACCAGTGATGATAATATAACCAGAGCCTGTTAAGGTGACAATACCAGGNAAAGACCCTGTAACGCCGCCACACTCCACCGTCCGCCACCGTAACACTACCGTCTACCACCGTCTCTCCGCCGTCCGCCGCCGGCCGGAAATCGCTCACGGCGGCGGTCAAGCTCCAAACCCACCCAAATTTTCACCATCGACTCCTCTCCCCCTCCACTTTCTAATGCCCAAAATATGTTCCCTCGAATGTTAGCCAATCTGCTCGAATCTTCAAAATTACCGTCACCGTCTCCGCCGTGTCCGGCGGCGGTCACCCCAAACTCGTCCAAACTAACACCCCTGAACCGCCTTGGTCTCCTCTTTCCAAACCCCCAAACCCCGTCCCTCGAATCCTCGCCGAACTCCTCGAATCTCCGATCAAAGTTCCGGCCAAAACCCTAATTTTCCCAAACCTCACCAAATCGATGCCATGTGCTCCCCTCGCTTCCCTCATGTTGAATCCATCGTCCGTCGCATTCAAATCTCACCGGAGATGTTCGAATTTTGAATCTGAGAAGTGGCAAGATTTTAGAAGTTAAAACCAGTAAGTTTCCTATATTCTTTAGGTTGTTGCTTAGTTATCTGATTTAACTTCACTCTCATTGTTGTTTTGCTTCATGAATAATCGATTCGAGTTTTTTGTAGAGCCAGTAATCCTTATTGTTTCTATTTTGTTCATGTTGGCTGAATTCTAATAGTATACAACATGAATTTGGTTCGTTTAAGTTCTGTCATCATAATTCTTTGTTGTTAATCAGTGTGCTAGGGCGTAAGATTAATGTTGGAGTAAGTCAGTAGATTTTTCTTTCATTTAATTAATGCTTCTTAATAATAATTGATGCTGACTTTAGTCTTTAGTTTTTGGTTCAATTTTGCTTTGATTTTCTGCCGGTCGAGTGAGTAAGTCATTATTGATTCGACTCCAGTTCAATTTGGTTTGAATCACTGACTTGTTTGGTGAATTAGCTTAGTCTGGATTAACAATTTAGTTAGAAATTCCATGTTCTGATCAATGGGTTGAGTAGTTAGTTCAACTGTAGGGTTTGTTTGGTTTTAGCTGAATTCCTCTGTTCTTTGGGTAATTAACCATGATTGCTACTAAGGTTAAGGGGCTGGGTCAGGTAATTCTAGCTTGGTCAGTAATTTCAGGGGATTCAAAGGGTAGTTTAGGCATGGAAAAGGGTAGTTTCATTAAGATTGGTAATTGTTGAAGTAAAGTAAGGGTAGAATAGGAATTGTAATGGGTATAGAACCTTCTAGGATGGACTATAGTGCATATTTCAGTAAACTTAGGGTAGTTACTTGTGTGACAAGTCAGAAAATAAAGGATAAAAAATAGAATTAAAATAGGGACCAATGGGGTAAAGGGAAAATCTGAAATTGGACCTAAGCTCACCTATAAATAGGCATTCATTTGCCTTGATTCAGAAGTTTTGAGGTCTAAAATTCACCCCACCCCCAAAGTGTTTACAGATCTGAAGTCTGAAATTCAAAAAAGAAAAAGTTCAAAAAACCAAAAAAACAAAAAAAACAGTAGACAAATCCAAAAAAAAAAAAGAATAATTTACTGCTCTCTTGGGACTCTCCTAGATCAAGTTTGAATTTCATTTGTAGATCAAGTTTCAGTGCAACAAAAGGTTAAAAATGGTTGAGTGTCTTCTAGACCTTGTTTGGATCAAGTTCAGGGACTTTTGGTTGATTTCGAGTGTATTTTGATCCAATCATATCTGGTTTTCATCTGCTTTTGGTGTTTAATCTGCTGCTAGTCATTCCTGGGTCTGCTGTGGTGTTTTTGGATTTGAAAGTGATCTAGCTGCTTTGAGTTTGAGCTGCTGTTAGCTACTGCTTAGCTGACTTACCTCTTCTTCATTTCTGTTCTAATTCCAGGTATATCCTTAGACTCAAGAGATATTGGAGCCATATCAGCATGTATGCACACATTTGAAGTTGCATAATGAAGAACTATTTGATAGCTGTTGTTTAGCTTAGCCTTTTGGTTTAGCTGATCTATTTAAGCAATGATTGAAATGTATTAATCAGGACTTTACAGACCATACTGAACTGCTGCGTTTTCTGTCGAATTCTATGGTTACCCTGTTGAATAATATAGATGCGATTAGTTCTAGTTTATTGCCATATTTGAGATTTACGTTTCAGGGTGTAACAGTGGCTTAATAGTGATGGTTTAGTGTTATTAAAAACATTAGAACATATTGCCTTGACTTGAAGCTGGAAATAGCTTGTGCGTCTCTCACTGAAATTCAAAGTGTCATTTGTGACCATAAGGATTGATTACCTTAGTGTGCTTGTCATATTGATTAATTGAAATCAGAAATGAACATTAGAAATACATTCAGGTTTAGACAGTGACTAATTTGTGTTGAAACGTATTAACCAGGGTTAAATGACTGCCAAAATCAGGAATTAATGGTATGCAAACAATTTTGAAATTTACGTTGAGTTTTGAATTCCAAAATGTTTATCTGTAAGCAAGTTGTGATTGAAATTAGAATCCAAAGGGCCCAATGAAGCTTCATATTGGATTTGGACTCACTTATGAGCCAAACCTGACGGCCCCTACTCTAACCATACTTGGGCCTGGAATTTGCTTGTACAGGGCCCATGTTTGGGCAACTTTGTTCTTATGAGTACGGCTGAATTTGTTTAGGGCCAGCTTTGAGGCCCAAGACACTGAAAGTACATCAGTACTAATTAATTAGGGCCGTTTAGAGACAAGACTTAATAGAAGAATCATAGTTTCTTTAGGTTTGCCTTTCAAATAATAAAGTGAGATGAGCCTCGCCAATAAAAAAATGCAAAATCACGGGGCCCTCAATAGATGCTATATAAAATGCTTAGAACTCGGGCGGACCATTTAGCAAATTTCATGGTCTTCTCCAAATATAATAAACTCGTAGTTGCTTTAGGCACGAATTTTAATAATATTACCTTCCTAAAAGTGGGTGTACATTTATGTGACCCTAATCCAAATCCCAACGAAGTTGAAATATGTCAAAAGCCACGGGTGCACTGGTGTAACGTGGTTCGAGATACATTTTCACGACGTTGCAATTCTTATTAAAAGATATAAAGTAAAAGCGCTTAAAATAAAAGGCACATAGGTTAGAATATGCTTTAAAATCAGATAAAAGCAAATACAACAGTTGAGCGACCGTGCTAGAACCACGGAACCCGGGAGTGCCTAATACCTTCTCCCGGGTTAACAGAATTCCTTACTCGGAGTTCTGGTTCGCGGACTGTTAACAGAGTCATAATTTCCTCGGATCGGGATTCAACCGGTGACTTGGGACACCATTAATATCCTAAGTGGCGACTCTGAATATTAATAATAAATCCCGTTCCGACTGTCCTTTAATTGGAAAAACTCCTTTACACCCTCACAGGTGTAGAAAAAGGAGGTGTGACAACCCGAACCCTCGGGGCTCCAAACCAAACATGCACACAAGTCTAAAAATATCATACGAACTTGCTCGCGCGATCAAATCGCCAAAATAACACCTAGAACTACGAATTTAGCACCAAATCACATGAATTTCTCAAGAACACTTTGAAATTTTTATTTTCTCAACCGGATGTCTGAATCACGTCAAATCAACTCCGATTCTCACCAAATTTCACAGGCATGACTTAAATATTATATTGAACCTGTATCGGGCTCCGGAACTAAAATACGGACCTGGTACCAACAAGATCAAACATTAACAATTCCTTAAAAACCATTATATTTTCAGACTTAGAATTTTTAACAAAAATTGATTACTCGGGCTAGGGACCTCCGAATCCGACTCCAGGCATACTCCCAGGTCACATATTTCGATACGGATCCACCGGGACTTTCAAAATACGAGTCCGGGTCCGTTTACTCAAAACGTTGACCGAAGTCAACTAAATCAACTTTTAAAGGCAAAAATTATTATTTTCATGAACTTATAACATAAAGGCTTTACCGAAATACGCTCGGACTGTGCACGTAAATCGAGGAGGAATAAAATAATTTTTAAGACCTCGGAATACAAAATTTAGTTTTAAATCATAAGATGAACTTTTGGGTTATCACAATTCCAGTGTATATATATGTGTAGACACTGAAATTTTAATAGATCAAGATAAATACTAAATTCAAGACGATTCTTGAAATATTAGGAGTCTAGTAGGGTTACTTGGTGGCTACTCCACCCAAACCCTAATTCATGCCTATAAATAAGGCTACATATGTTCTTTAAAGATGATCTCAGTAATTTCTTAAACTCTCGTAATATGCAAAAAGAGATC
Source organism: Nicotiana attenuata (assembly GCF_001879085.1). Lineage (NCBI taxonomy): Eukaryota > Viridiplantae > Streptophyta > Magnoliopsida > Solanales > Solanaceae > Nicotiana > Nicotiana attenuata. The sequence continues at coordinate 61,147 of NW_017671768.1, forward strand.
AAATATGAGATCTTCGAAATTTCATGAAACGCTTGGAATATTCATTAAGAGCTCAAAGTCATGTCAAATATGTCTTGCTTAAAGTCCTACGTTCGAGAAATACGCCGCTTAAGCCCTCGAATCATGTAGAATAAATCGGAGGGAAGAATCACGGGATAAACAGAGTTGTAACCTGCAATGTTTATCAATAAAATTCTTTTTTCTTTATAGTATTTTGTGATTGCAGTTTTATTTTTCTTTGCATAAATTTGTTGAAACAATATGATCAAATGAAAAATGCAAACTCGATAAATCCAGACTAGCTAATCCATTTTGAAGCTATAAAAGTGATAGTCCAAATGCACATTATGCTTATGTCCCTCAAGTATGCACATTAGAGATTTCATTTTATTAATTTATATAGTTGAAAGCCTACTAAATATTATTAAGGATTTTTTCCTTCCCATATGATATTTGAAACTTATTTACTAAAATTATCCATAATTAGTATATTACCCACCCTAAACAAGTTTTTCTTACCATTTATATACAATCCATTATTAGTGCCTTAAATTAGGGGATTTAGTTACACTATTTTCCTTTTTTTTCTCTCCTCCCCTCAATTTTCCTATTCTCTGCTATCTCTCTCCACCCAAATTCCCTATTCATGATTGATCTCGCTAAATCGTTGAAAAGGAAAAGCAACAGTATGCGCCGTAGGCAAATACTTTCCTCTGTATTTGTTTCTTATTAGTTAACTAGTGCCTACAAACAGATGAAATCACTGGTGTCAAGATCTCTATCTTTGTCCCTCATCATTCAACAAATCTTTTTTTTGTTTCTTATATATGTTTCAGATAATCACAAAAGGTACAATTCTTCTAAGAATGGGAAGGACTCAACAATAGCCATGTACCCAACCTGAATTATAGCAGATATCTATTACCATTTCTTCTTCTCCTTTTGATACAATTTTTTCGACTTTATTCATTTTCATGCTTTCTCGTTCCCTTATTCACTGTGTCTCAAGAATTAGGCCGCAATTTTATCTCTCAAACTTCACTTCCCCTTTCGAGACCTTTTCCTAGGTTACATGGTTTTTTACTTCGATCTCCAAACCTGAAGTTCACCTAGCATTTCTAAATTACATGTGCATCATACACATTCAGCTCAAGGCGACGAAAGGGCTCTGAATATCAGCTCGAGATATTATAAGGAGTTTGAAATGCTAGATGAAAAAAAAATCAGACAAATAACTTAGTGCAAAAAAAGTGAATGGCGAATATCGCAAACAGGACATATATAACAATGATCTCGAGATTAGTTGGAGTTGAAGCGTAAGTAGAACAGAGAGAAGATAAATTTGTATGGTACAACAACATACAAATTAAAAAAGAAATTTTGACAAATTTGATACATCTACAACATCATATAAACTGAAAATAAATTTTATACAACTAATTATATAATATACAACTTATTTATAACTTATCTGCAACTTGCATACATACTAAAAATAAATTTCATACAACTAATTATACATCATACACTTATTTACAACTAATCTACAACTTTCATATGTTATTTTTACTTGTGAAAATACATCTACAACATCATACAACTTAAACACAATTTTCATACAAATTTTATACAATATGTCTTTTGAATATTTTGTATCTGATTTATACATAGTAAAAACAAATTTCATACAACTAATTATATATTATACAACTTATCTACAAATTATCTACAACGTATTTACAACTTTCATACATTATTTTTACCCAGTTATATACAACTACAATATCATACAACTTAAATACAATTTTTATACAATATTGTTCAACTTTCATGCAATACTTAAATAAATAAAAAAATATATAAATAACAGAATATAATTTTTCTACAATTTTACTACAACTTTACTACATTTTCTGCAGTATAATGTATGTCATGTCTTCTTCTTCGAGTTTCAGTCGAAAATTCAGCCAAAATCAGGTCTAATCTTCACCAAAACACCCTCAAAATTGAGATATAAACTTCAAACCATATTCCCAATTATTTGCAACAACACCCAATACAAATAATGATTTTTGAAAACCCAAATTCGAATTCAAAGCTTCAAAGCTTTTTAATGGTTGTCAATGGTGTAATTACTGCTCTCTTTTCCTTTACTTTACATTACTGGAATTAGGGATTGAGAGATAGAGAGAGACGTAGAGAGAATTTCCAATTGTTTGCAACAACACCCAATTCAAACAAGTAATATTTTTTGAAAATCCAAATTCGAATTCGAAGCTTCAAAGCTTTTTAATGGCTATCAATGGTGGAATTGTTGCTCTCTTGTGCAAGATACGTGGGGGAGGGGGTGGGATGTGAAGAGAGAAACGGGAGGGGGGGGGGGGGTAGGGGCG